>NC_083771.1:43666727-43764227 GCF_963514075.1 Conger conger | reverse complement strand
CCTTGCTCAAGGGCCCAACGGCTGTGCGGATCTTACTGTGGCTACACCGGGATTAGAACCACCGACCTTGCGTGTCCCAGTCATTTACCTTAACCACTACGCTACACTACAAACCTGTGTAGCTCTCAGACTTCAACTTCAAGATGTAAATGATGGCGGTATTGCGCAGTTTCAAATGCTGCTTACATTAGAAAGTCCCCCTCTTAGCTTTAAGATTCAGGCTAAATCCAGGCTTTAACATTTGATCAATCAAGTTCAATTCATAATGTGTGCGACATATAAAACTTATATTTTATATATTTTATATTCTGCACTTTAACAATACTTCATATACCCCGCTTCAGCATTATGTTGTATTGTATATATTTACTAAATCACATTCCACCTTATTCTATATCTATGTTCCTATTTTTTTTTTTTTGGTATCATTCTTTATGTTGTTTGCATGCACCCACAAACCACAGCAAATTCCTTGTACGTAAAACTACATGGTGAATAAAGAGATTCTGACTCTGATTCTGAATTAAACGTTCAGTGCACACGGCCCACAGAAGACGCCCGGCCGGGTGCAGACGGCGTCACGTGGCTGACCTCGCCTGACACTGCACGCTGTGCCGTTCTGCAGACGGGCAGCGCTGCCTCATTCCCGCCGCCCCCGGTCCGATCCAGGCATCCTCATTCCCAAGCTCTCAGAGAGACTGCAGCTGAGCAACAGCGGCTGCAGCCAGGCCCAGCGCATCGATACCATCCCGGCACTCCTGCGTCAGGGGACGCTCATCCTGCCTGCGCTCACACGCCAACACCACGGAGGCCCCTCTGCCTACGGCCGCGCAAACTCACCGGTTTCGAGGAGCCCCTCCCACGAGAAGACGACCAGCTCCCATCGATCTTGTCGCTGTAGTTCTCAGTCCACTGTGCGGGAGGGAAAGAGGGGGAGGGGGGGAGAGGCGGGAGGAAAGGATGACAATGACGGATGAGCCAGGCTTGTTCTCATTAACATGTAAAGATCAGCTCTGCCACTACAAACAGGCTGGGTTCACTTCACAGACAGTGGCTACGGGCAGAGTAGCTGTAGGGCCAACACCATGGGGGGGGGGGGGGGGGCAGTGGCCATTGTAATATGAATTACACTCATTTGTTTAACAAAGTTCCGACAATACACGTCACTCAAAACCCACACAAAAAGCATGAACTGCAGCCTTTATAAACCACAGTATGTATGAAACCTGAGCGGAAAAGTAGCAGAAATCTGAACATTTACCATCAGCGTTAAACTGTCAACTTCAAAAAGGAAAGATTCTAGTGTGTTTCAAAACAGCATTTATTTTATTTTGTGTTTAGTAATCTCCAATACTGTGAGATTGGAACACCTGAAATCTCTCCAGAATTTTCATACTGCTCCACACTTATCATTATTATTTTTGGTATATTTCTGAAATGTTTCCCCCCCATGGGAAAGCAATATGGGATAACCTTTCTCTCCTTACACTGAAAGATCATGCAGAAGAAATGCTTTTTCTGAACAATAATTGGGAAACCAAAGAAATCATTCTCCTCTTGTTCAGCAAGGCATAGCTAATTGAGGTCACCGCAAGAATCAATCTTCCTGGAATGCATTATGGTGAATTACGAGCTAAGCTTCCAGGTAGACACTTATAATTATAATCACTGCAAAATCATAAAATATGCTTCGGAGACGTGACCAAATCCACGCAATCATTTTTCACAAATTTAAATCCATTATACAAATCTGTGAAGGGATTCATTTTAAATGCAGGCAGTTACATGGGGGTGTTTAAGTTTAATCTGGTTGTCATGGCACCTCCCGGGCTGTTGTTGACGAGCAGGGGATAATCACGCTGTCCCACCACGACGGCGAGCTGAGGGGAGGACCTTGCTCTTTAAAACCGGTACATTTCCAGGTCCAAAACCTTGCATTCAAATCCAGGCACGTCCTCCGAAGCAGACCCAACGGGCCCAGAGAAAGCCTTTGTTGCCAGAGAGGCGAGAGGTCACGCACAGAGCCCCGTTATCTCATTAGCGTGACCTTAAGCCAGGCCCGTGCAGGGCAGGGCCACTTCTGACACAAGATCAGAGTCCGTGGAGCGACACAAACGCTCCGATTTTTTAACGCCGCACCACTGCTGACGCCAGGACGGCGGTTTGTATGTTTTTATTCGGGGAAGGTGCGCCGCCTCGGCGTATTCAGGAACTGCACGGCCGTTCCCCCCCCCCAGGTCAGACTCGGGTTTTACCCACCCTGTGCCCAGCCCCCACCCCGCCACCACCAGGACATACGGTGCAGTATCTCCGCTCATTTCATTCTCCTTTTGCGAGCACGGTCCCACAGGAGTGTCTCAGCCCTGATTCATCTGATGCTTCTACTGCAGCAGGAGACGGTCTACTGGGCATGCTCAGTGGAGAGGCAGGGGGACTAAGCTGTGAGACGTGGGATGGTGTATTGAGCATGCTCAGTAGAGACACACTGACCTGTGGGATGTGGCATGGGGTATTGAGCATGCTCAGTAGAGACACATTGACCTGTGAGATGTGGCATGGGGTATTGAGCATGCTCAGTAGAGAGACACACTGACCTGGGAGATGTGGGATGGTGTAATGAGCATGCTCAGTAGAGAGACACACTGACCTGGGAGATGTGGGATGGTGTAAAGAGCATGCTCAGTAGAGAGACACACTGACCTGGGAGACGTGGGACTGGGGCATTGAGCATGCTCAGTAGAGAGACACACTGACCTGGGAGACGTGGGACTGGGGCATTGAGCATGCTCAGTAGAGACACACTGACCTGGGAGACGTGGGACTGGGGCATTGAGCATGCTCAGTAGAGACGCACTGACCTGGGAGACGTGGGACTGGGGCACTGAGCATGCTCAGTAGAGACACACTGACCTGGGAGACGTGGGACTGGGGCACTGAGCATGCTCAGTAGAGAGACACACTGACCTGGGAGACGTGGGACTGGGGCATTGAGCATGCTCAGTAGAGGCACACTGACCTGGGAGACGTGGGACTGGGGCACTGAGCATGCTCAGTAGAGACACACTGACCTGGGAGACGTGGGACTGGGGCACTGAGCATGCTCAGTAGAGAGACACACTGACCTGGGAGACGTGGGACTGGGGCATTGAGCATGCTCAGTAGAGACACACTGACCTGGGAGAGGTGGGACTGGGGCATTGAGCATGCTCAGTAGAGACACACTGACCTGGGAGACGTGGGACTGGGGCATTGAGCATGCTCAGTAGAGACACACTGACCTGGGAGACGTGGGACTGGGGCATTGAGCATGCTCAGTAGAGACACACTGACCTGGGAGACGTGGGACTGGGGCATTGAGCATGCTCAGTAGAGACACACTGACCTGGGAGAGGTGGGACTGGGGCACTGAGCATGCTCAGTAGAGACACACTGACCTGGGAGAGGTGGGACTGGGGCACTGAGCATGCTCAGTAGAGACACACTGACCTGGGAGACGTGGGACTGGGGCATTGAGCATGCTCAGTAGAGACACACTGACCTGGGAGACGTGGGACTGGGGCACTGAGCATGCTCAGTAGAGACACACTGACCTGGGAGACGTGGGACTGGGGCATTGAGCATGCTCAGTAGAGACACACTGACCTGGGAGACGTGGGACTGGGGCATTGAGCATGCTCAGTAGAGACACACTGACCTGGGAGACGTGGGACTGGGGCACTGAGCATGCTCAGTAGAGACACACTGACCTGGGAGACGTGGGACTGGGGCACTGAGCATGCTCAGTAGAGACACACTGACCTGGGAGACGTGGGACTGGGGCATTGAGCATGCTCAGTAGAGGCACACTGACCTGGGAGACGTGGGACTGGGGCTTGTCGCCGTCGGCGTCGGGCTCACTCTTGTCACTCAGGAGGCCCTGCACCTGGTACTCCAGCACGTAGCTGTCGATGAAGCGCTCCAGCTCCTCGATCTCCTGCGAGCGCGTGCTGCCCGCCTCGGACGACGCCGAGGCCACCGATGAGTTCTCCATGGCAACCGGGGGAGGGGGGGGGGGGGGGGGGGGGGAGACGGGCAGGACCTGCGGAGAACGGGAACGGAAACGGAATCAGCTCACCGGGAACGGACTCGGCTCACCGGGAACGGAATCGGCTAACCGGGAACGGAATCGGCTCACCATTTTACAAAGAGCATGCACAGGTATACCTCGATTAACAAAGGGGTTAAGTTCCTGAGAAACTGTTCGTAAACCGAAATTTTGTAAACCGAACAGCATTCATCATTGATTTAATAGAGATACGTTCCGGGCAGTTCAATAAAGAAGAATAATAATAACAATAATCTTTAGGCCTACTGTTATTCTTTGGTAAACCATCGGAACATCTGCGTGGTTATTCAATTAAAAGAATGATTGTCAGCTAATGTGATGTTCCTCTTGGCCAACTGTCACTGTATAGAAATGAAATGATCAGTGCAATCGCAGCGACTGAAAAGTAGAAATTTAAACATCTGCCTAGCGAACTAGTTCATCAATACACGGGCAGATTAAATGTTCGGTCTGTAACTTAAATGTCATCTAAGTAATGTAAGTATGTAATGTTTTCATATGGAGGTGACTTTCGCTTTTTGGCTGGAGTAACTGTTAAATCCCAGAGCTTCGCCCTCCACCTGAGTTTAAACTGGTAAATGTGCCAATGCAAATTAGGCTACTGCAGATGGTAAAGTGAAACAGTTTCATTCCAGTAAAAACATTTCAAGCACTAGGGAAGCATTGAGTTGGGTCAGTTGCAATGTCTGCTGATTTTTTTTTCGCCATGTAAAATTTCGTTAAAGTGAACATTCAATTTGTTAAATGCAAAAAAAGTCTCTAAAATGTTGTTTCATTATTGTGAACATTCGTAAACAGAATGTTCGTAAATCGAGGCATATTTGCACACAATTCTGTCTTCTGGGAAACTACTTTAGATTTCCTGCCTTTTCTTTTAGCTCATATTTAGAACCGGACAGCTGAAATTCACTCAGAATTTCCACTAGAAACCCACAGCATCAATGCCTTCTGCCCACTGGAGAACTAAAGTAGGTTTTACTGTACAGAGAGAAAAAAAAAACAACAACATTCCACTGGACTTGCAATGCCGCTCTCCGCCAGTAGGGGCAGCAGAGAGCCGCTGTGTTTACAGTGCAGCGGCTGCAGATCCCGCCGGCTCCCGTTCACTCCCACCTGCAGGCCCAGGACACACGCACGGCGACTCACGCGTTCAGCCGCCGCCCGTCCCCACGCTGTCCTATTAAACGGCCTGCCGGCACCCTCTCACCCTCTCATCTCCCCCAAACCCCCGCCCCCCCCCCCACCCTGACTTCCCACGGACGTCCCCTCCCGCCCCGGTCACGTGAGGGCCGGACGAGGGCGCTGGGCCCAGCAGAGCCTGCGGATAATCCCCTTTTAAATCACCGCCTGAGCGTCCCCCAGGCAAAGAGGATTTACAGCTGCTGCGCAGGAATCCTGCTAATAATGTCGCGCTCGGTGTTCCCTGCCAGCCCAACGCCGGCCCGGCCCTGTGTTCCTGCGCCCTCGCTCCATAGCACCGGCTGACCTTTCCATACAGCAATGATTTTCATTTCTTTACCTTCGTGAGTGGCTCCAAATCCCCCGCTGATCTTAACTGCGGTTGTGTTTGCCCAGGAAAAAAAATAATAAAATCCTGATGCAGACTCCAATAGCCTACATTGCGACAACACTGAAGTGTATATGGTTTAGGCAAGGCTCTGAGCTTCTCTTACCATGATAAAAAGGCTCATCTAAAATAAATAGTTTCTTACTTAGCTGACACTTTTATCCAAAGCGACTTACAGCTGATTAGACTAAGCAGCGACAAATCCCCCTGGAACATTGTGGGGTTAGGGGCCCAACAGCTCTGCAGATACACCAGGGCTGCAATCACCAACATTCTCAGCCCCAGCCATGCACCCTAGCCACTAGGGTACAGGTGGGGCCCAATTTAATCTAAATGCAAAAATGTTTAAACGTTTAATCTGCTGGGTGGGCAGAGACAAGGTTTGCAGCGGACACAATCAATCTACAGGCCGGTGCCGGTGCCGGTGTTGACTGTGTGCATCTATAACACCCTGCTGTGAGGTTTCAGCTCGATGCCAGTTTACCCAGCTCTCACCTAAAGACAGAGTCCACAGACAGCACAAAGAGAGTGCACAGTTCACAGGGTCCTGGGCGGGTACGGGGGAAAGCCTGAAGGCACGGCGTTTAATGCTGCATACTTCACATATCTCTCGCATACCAGAGATGTGATCTCTCAGAGCACACAGTGTGAGGTCACCTGGGAGGGTAGAGGAGGATCGCAGGGTGTGCGTTTGGATCACCCAATCACACAATACATGAATTTACATCAATGGCATGCGCCACACTCACACGCACAAACATACTTTTACTTTCGTCTTTTTAAACAGCACATACATTTCATTTATTTGCGGATGTTCTGATCAAACTAACGTCTTTGTTCTTGTTTATCCTCTGTACTGTACGTCTTTTCCGTAAAGGGACCTCGGGGCGTTGTGAAAGGCGCTTTATAAATAAAACGCATTACCCGCTGAATGTACCCAGCAACATGACAAATCCGAGAGACCGCGTTCACGTTGCAGGTAGACGGGCTTCCGGGAGAACACACTCCTACGTCACGCCGGATAAACCTGGCATTCCCAGGCTGCGGCAGCCCTAACAGGTGCGGAAGGGGATTACTGTGGAAACAGGCAGGGGAAGTCTGGCTTCGTGAGGAGTCGCACAGGGATGGGCGCTAACCGCTGGCAGACAATACCGCCGGCAGGCGGACAGCCGTCCCAGAGCAGCGCACGGATTCACACCCAACACCCCGAGAGGGCAGCGCTTTTCCCTCACTGACGTCACTGCATCGGGGGGTCAAATCTGTGAAAGTTCACAAGAGAAATGCACACTATTGAATTCCCAGGACAGAAGGAAAATCCCCTTTTTGAACAGTGTAAACGGGCTTACTGCACGGGGCGGGCCGAGGAGTTCCACAAGAGGAGGAATGTGAGAATGAAGATGAAATGAAATGACCACACGGCCGGTCAAGGACGTGCTCTGGCGGGACAAACAGGACCATCCTAACACACTGCCCTGTCGAACCCCTCGCCACTGCAGTTATATCCGGAGCCTCACATATCGTTGTGCGGCGCCCGCCTGTCCAACAGGAAAAATCAAGCATTTCCCAATACGAGAGAGAGAGAGAGAGATTGAGAGAGAGAGAGAGAGGGCAGTGGACGTGAGGAAGATTCTAGGTCAAGGTCAAGGCTGATCAATGAACAGCCCACGAGGGCAGGAGAGCTTGCGCGTATCGATTTCACCGAAGCATTCACCGATGAAACCCATTCACACGCCCCGGCCTCTCCGCCAGCTACAGCGTTCTCACATTATCACACCCACTAACAGGCCATTTCCACCATTTCAATAGGCTGTTAATTTATAATAATGGGGGCGACATGGCTCAGGCAGTAAGAGCAGTCGTCTGGCAGTCGGAGGGTTGCCGGTTCGATCCCCCACCCGGGCTGTGTCGAAGTGTCCCTGAGCAAGACACCTAACCCCCAAATGCTCCTGACGAGCTGGCCGGCGCATTGCATGGCAGCCAATCGCCGTCGGTGTGTGAGTGTGTGTATGAATGGGTGAATGGAGAAGCATCAATTGTACAGCACTTTGGATAAAGGCGCTATATAAATGCCAACCATTTACCATTTATCCATTTCCAGTGACGAGGGGCTACAGTCTGAGTTTGACACAGAAGCCCCAGCGTTCTCGATGTTGCATGGCCCTGCTCCCTCTGTGAGAAATGTCCGCCCCAGGCCGTGGCCCTCTGCACTGGAGCCAGTCCAAGCCGTGGGAGGATCAAAGCCCGACACCATGCATTTGGCCTTAGTTAGAGGTCTGGTTGGTCTCTCTCTTCCCAACCCTCCCCCCCACCACTGACTGAAAGGAGAGACAGATTGGCCTATTAGCCTGTAAGGCTGAACAACTAACAGCTAACCTAGCGATCAAGCACAAATGTTTATTTGTATCACATGACATCTTTTACTCAAATATCTAACCACGTCTCAGAGACAATCCTGACAATCTCACTGTACTCTAGGTTCAATCAAGTCATTTAAAGACTGTGCGTTCGCTTTTTTTCCATCAGTCTTCATTAAGCCACAAGTGCATCTACTTTAAACACTAATTTAGCAACAACTGCTTCTGGCATAAAGTATGTCATTTCTAGTCAAAGTATGAGCGCTGGAGATTCAGCATGTAACAGATTCACTTCTCATTGGCGGCACACCACACAGTTGTATGACCGATTGGTTAAAACATAAACCTGTGTGTTTTTGTCACAACCAAAATGATCTACAAAAGACCAACACCAAACCCTACTGTTATGGCCAGCATAAGAACTTCAAGTTGCTCCTTCAAGAAGCAAGTAAATAAAAAATTACTAATAATAATTATTTGTTATTTAGCTGACGGCTTTTATCCACAGCGACTTATACAGTTGATTAGACTAAGCAGGGGACAATCCTCCCTGGAGCAATGCAGGGTTAGGGGCCTTGCTCCAGAGACCAACAGCTATGTGGATCTTATAGTGGCTACACCGGGGCCAGAACCAGCAGCCTTCCGAGTGCCAGCCGTGTGTCTTAGCCACCAGGCTACAGGCCGCCCAAAAAACGTTTGATATCAGTGACGTAGCCTGGAAAAGAGGAATGCCCAGCAGGAGCCCCACATGCAGAGCACAGGATCTCTCAGCCGAGAGTTTGAGATATGACCCAACCACAGCGGGCAACTCCCTGGCTACTTAAATTGCCTTTTTTATTTGGAAAACAAGTTCCTGCAACCTCCGCCGCCAGAACCAGCCACTTCTTACTGTACCTTGTCCATGCACAGAATTCGGGAAGATGGCTTTTAGTTTTTATGCTGCATGGTCCTGGAACCAGCTCCAGAAGGATATCAAACTGGGTCATTTCATCCCTGTAGGTCATTTTAAAAGTTTACTTCAGACTCTGCAGTCAAAACTGAGGTCGGCACAGCTGTTTTACTTGAGATTGTACTAATGTGTAATTGTGTTGTGCTTTTTTATTGTATTGGACATTATGGTGTCATATCTGCTTGCTCCTCCCTTGTAAAAGAGCTAACAATCTCAATGGGACTCACCTGGTTCAATAAAGAAGAAATAAATCAAATAAAAACAGCCCAGCTCAGCCTACACCTGCAGCTAAGCACACTGGACTAACAAGAGTACACAGCACTCCCCCCCTCTCACTGCACACAGCACACTGGACTGAGAGAGTACACAGCACACAGCACACTGCACACAGCACACTGGACTGAGACAGCACACAGCACACTGGACTGAGAGAGTACACAGCACATTGCACACAGCACACTGGACTGAGAGAGCACACAGCACACAGCACACTGGACTGAGAGAGCACACTGCACACTGGACTAAGAGAGTACACAACACACCTAGCACACAGCACACTGGACTGAGAGAGTACACAGCACACAGCACACTGGACTGAGAGAGCACACAGCACACAGCACACTGGACTGAGAGAGCACACAGCACACGGCACACTGGACTGAGAGAGTACACAACACACAGCACACTGGACTGAGAGAGTACACAGCACACAGCACACTGCACACAGCACACTGGACTGAGAGAGCACATAGCACACAGCACACTGGACTGAGAGAGTACACAGCACACCTATCACATAGCACACTGGACTGAGAGAGTACACAGCACACTGCACACTGGACTGAGAGAGTACACAACACACCTATCACACTGCACACTGGACTGAGGGAGCACACAGCACACAGCACACTGGACTGAGAGAGTACACAGCACACAGCACACAGCACACTGGACTGAGAGAGTACACAGCACACAGCACACTGCACACTGCACACTGGACTGAGAGAGCACACAGCACACAGCACACTGGACTGAGAGAGCACACAGAACTCCCCCCTCTCACAGCACACAGAGAGCTGGAGCTGAGACTGAGGATCTCTTTGTGTGAGTCTGACTCCCACAGCACACAAGATCTCCAGACTAACCGCTCCGTTTCTTCTGCCCTCTCCATTCCGCACTACAGAAGATTCCGGTGCAATATTACACTCCAAGAATACCAAGCATCGCCCAGGACGGAATATCATATCGACACAGAAGCACACGGTATTGTCCCTGATCAGGCCCGTGCATGAATATCAAGTAAGAAATAACGAACTGGAAGGCTAAAGCGTCAGCAATAACGGGGGCAGAACACAGTCAACAAGCTGAATAACTGAGGGCCTATAGGATGGATGACTAAGCCTGCTCCACTTAATGCAGGCCAGGAAGAAATCCTCAACATGTCGCGGTAACTAATACGCTTTAAAGACCAACTGAAAGCAAAATGAACTTTTTACTCAATTTAGTTCATTCTTCATAGCCATAGAAACACGTCTATATTCCATTAAAATTGTACCAAAGTTTTTCTACATCCACGTCCGGTAAAAAGATGAGAATTTTAGACTTTAGCCTACACCATTGTTTACCAGTTTACCAGTGTGTATGTTGATCAAATGTCAGTCCTCAATTGGCACCCCCCTCCTCGTTTGACATCAGTGAAAACAACTGCCGGCCCTTCAAAAATTTCCCCCGAAAGTTTACGGAATACATTTCACTCATGTATAGGTCGTATTGCAGAATTTCAGCTGGTCTTTGAGTTTGCGTTGCTGAGCGGTAGCGATTCCGACCACAGCAAAGGGGAGCAGATTAAATATCTGGGACCAGCCAGAGGCGAACCGCACTCTGAAGAAGAGCATGCCATTGCTCTCTCAGAGGCAGCCGCCCGACCACAGATATCTGACAGGATGCGCTATCATCCCGGGAATGCTCTGTGAAATTCCTGGGCCGCCGTGCCGACGGCTGTCACGAGGGAACGCCCTTTTATTGGCCAGCTGTTGAAAGGCTGGCCACTCCCCCCGAACAGGGCGGCACTCTGGAGTACCGTGAGACCACGGGACCGCGGTGCGATCCTGCGTAGCGCAGGGCATATCACACATCACAAGATAGACCTGCGAGCGCTGTCAGGGAACACCCAATGAGAGCGGTGAATGACTGACGGTCAGCCAATAAGAGACCGGAGAGGAGGGAGAATCCTCTGCCGCAGAGACAGGAACTGCCACATGTCGAAAAGAGACGACGTTTCTGGATTATTTATCATCATGACTGACGCACTGACACAACAAAAAAACAATGATTGTTCTGATACTGCAGGGGCTGCAAGCACTTTGGAATAGAAGACAGATATTTGTGTGGCCTTGTCATTGCTAAAATAACCGCTAAAGTAAAAACTCTTTGACCCAAGAGAAATCCCAAATTTTAATGAGCCAGAAACAGGTAGAGTAGGACATCATAAAGTCAAGCAATAAAACCGTGTGAAGAAACCATGTTAAAACAGGTAGCTACAGAAAAACAACATTACGCCAACGAAAACCCTTTTCAAATGTCTTCAAACACCAGCTCCAAAAAGCAGTATTATACGTCCGACCCATGCACCTACCACCCTGAATCAAAATAATCCTGTGACCGAAGGCAGATACAACAGACTACGCAGAACCCCCTGACAAATCCCCACATCTGTCTCTGTTGCTTGGCGACGCAGCAGCCAACCAGCTCTCCTCTGGGCAGGAGAACAGACAGGAAATGACACGTTGGCACTCTCAGATAGTGTGTGGCAGGTTAGCAGGAGCGGGCTGCAGCCAGCAGGTGTGATCACACCGAATGTGGAAACACACACACACACACACACACACACACACACACTCGATCCACGCACACGCACACACACACACACACACACACACACACACACACACACACACACACACACACACACTCGATCCACAAAAAGCACTACCTCTTTCCAGAACGTTCTGCAGAGCCGTGCCGTGCCGGGAGGTCGCCTGCAGAGAGCAGCTGCACACACTGGCCTGGCACGAGACGGGCCTGGCACGCCGCGTAATTACAATTACAGCACATTAGCCACAGACGCAATTACACCGCTGCTCCCAGGAAGATATCTGCACTCGTGTCTGCACGGTGTGTCAGCGCTGGTTGAGCCAGTACAGTACGGTGCGGTTCGGGGAATGAAACGTGGCCACAGCTCAGTCATCAGTCAGTCAGACATGTTTTACGGCTCATGTACACAATTCGAATGGATTCCAAGGCGTGGTGTCTGACGCGCACCCGATGCTATTCAAGACTCGCGCATAAAGAAAAATATTTCATTCAAATTGTCGAAGAAAGGACCGCAGCGATAGAATGCAGCACGGACAGAATTCACAATACATCAGCACAACACTTTCTCTGAAACAAAGCAGCAAGCTGCCTGATATACGCATGTACTCGTGTTTTACGTAAAGCGCTGTTCCAGCCATGTACATATTCTTCTTGTGCCTGCTTAATCAGCTCTGAAACAAAACATCGAAACAGTTTTATCCGACTGCTGACGAACAAACAGGACACAAGCACGCATGCGATCACATCCTCCATTGAGTGTACACGGTCTTCCACACGTCATTCAGAATCTGGATTAAGCATGGGAGCGACGCTTCGATAATACGAATCAATCAATTTCGATATGGATGATAAGGTAAACATCCGGCGCCACGTGACAGGAAAAGATGAGATCACCCTCGCCCAAGAGCCCAAAAGCGGATAAATACTTAAACGAATTAAAACATCTAACGAGCGCCTTGAAATGATATCCTATTCAAAAGCAATGGCCCAGTTCTTTCTCACACAAGAACATTATTCGAGGAGCTTCTTTGATGGCTAGTTCTGCCACTTCTGGCTCGGGGCTCTTGTTAAAACTGCAGCTGTAAACTCTAAACACAGTGAGCAATAACTAGCGGATTAATTTCCGCGTGTGAAAACAATCACTAAAAAGGAGAAGTATGTGACGATGTCACGGGGTGTGAAATGACTAATCACGAATTCGCCACAACCGACACCGCTAACGTGCTAAATATCCGCCGTGCGCGTAGCGACCTTACCCCACCGTCGAGTGGGGGTGTTTCTCCCACACTATTTCTGCCCCAGCTGAGCCCGGCGCTCTCAAACGGCCCTGCTTCAGTCAGCACTCGAAGGGCTGCTGACGGGGACGAGCACAAAGGAGCAGCCCGCATTGCTGATCGCTCCCTTTCGCCCCCGCCGCCGAACAAAGGGGAAAACGAGCGGCCCAAAACAACAGATGCAACTCCTATTGTCATCGCCCGGCGTGACCTCCGGCTCTCTCCCGTCCGGAGAGCGGGCTTCACCTGGTCCCACGATGACGCAGGGCTTCCTGAATGTGTGCGATGGGCGCGCTACTGCTCCAAACACTGCTCCAGACACAGCTCCAGACACTGCTCCAGACACTGCTCCAGACACTGCTCCAGACACTGCTCCAAACACTGCTCCATACACTGCTCCAAACAGTGCTCCATACACGCCTCTGACCTCTCTGACCCCAGCTCACACCCACAACAAGATAAAGCATCCTCCAGTATGCAGCTAGATTCAGCCAGATTAAAAACTATTTTAGCATGTGAGAAAACTCTTTCCCCTTTGTGCCCTGCACCCGCAAAAGTGAAAATTGTAGGAAACAGTAAAATACTGTACAGTACAGTGTATGCTAGTTCAGAGCTCTTGCATTTGTTTTAGGCATTTACAATATGCTTGGGACAAAAGAATATACATATCCGTCATTGAATTTCTATTTTAGTACAGTTTGGGTCATAATTATTCCTATTCTTAACAGTATTTAATAAGATATATATATGGTAAACACAAACAGAACTGATTTCACCTAAAATACGCTAACAATGACAGGTTGTGTCCATGCATGCTACAGGCTACATGCTAGGTGGCACAAGGCATATAGTCTTTCACAACATCACAATAACCATAAATCAAAACACATAATTCATACACTAGGGATAGGAAAGTGATGTTCATGAATGGTTGGAGCTACAGTGACTTGTTAGAACAAAGAGAGATATTTTGCTCCAACAATTAGATCTACAATTTACATTTACAATTTAGTGACTTAGCAGATGTTCTCATCCAGGCCAACCTACATGCATACATTTTTATATTCTATACAACTGGATATACTGTACAGCTTTTTACCTGGCTTAACGGTTCAACAGCAGTGACCCAGCAGGGAAACAAACCTTACAGCCTTCAAGAAGCCCTGTTCTCTACCCATCATGCCATACTGCGATAAAATAGGGCAGCTCCCATAACATCTCTCTCTCCATTCACCAATCCCAACATCTGACATTAATCATGACTGTCTGTCAAAAACTGGTCTAGTGTAATTTACGCACGACAGAATGCCACCAACAGTTAAAATAAATTGCATACATTATTTCCTTTTCTTTGTACTTTCTTCATCCGTTTTCTATATAGACGTTCTCTAATCGTACTCTTCACTCACTCCACTTTATTATTTTACTTCTTTTATGTCCTTCCTTGCTCCTAAATCACATCTTCCATCTCTTTACTCTGCAGGCAGGAACCCCGTGAGTAGGGCCTAAGACAATGTTTGATTCTTTTCAGCAGTTTTTATTCCTGTGAAATAAAACAAAAGAAAATATTTTTTTAAATAAATGCACGCTGAGCGTTACATTTTTGCGCAGAATGTCCCTCCCCTCATCCGTCTGGCTGTGATGAGTGCAGCCTGAAGGGGCTCCAGGCTGCACCAGGGCCTTCAGGCCTTCAGGGGGAGGGAGCAGGTGAGCTCCTGTTCACAGGGCCGAGTTTATCCCTCATTACGAGCGAAGGCCTGGGAGGGAGCCGACGCTCTCTAAAGGCACAGGGCCGCGACACAAAGGAGCAGTCAGCACTCTGCAGCCGGCCCGCGGGGAGGAGGACAGGGGACAGGGCCGTTACGCATCCCACCGAGGCCTCAGCAGACGACACGCCGCACAGGAACGCCAGCAGCACACACAGGCAGGGCCGCGTCGCGATTCACAACGCCAAACATCCACACGTGCTCAGATAAATACATCTAAAAACTACCAAGCTTTCAATGGGAAATGGCAGAACCTCCATTCCACAAACACAAGCAAATCTAGATGCCGCAGTGCCCAACCAGAACAGAATACAACCAGAATAATCAATAATCAATAATCCCAGCAGAAGCCCATCATCTCTATTATAGAACATATATATACATTATTTTTTTTAGAGTGGACTCATTTCGATACTAAATAGAAATTAAATGTAGCCTATTTATGTATTACTGTCTAAAAGCATGCATGCATTCACTCACACTGGATATTTTATATATTTTACTTATTTGTGTGGCATGGATAATTAGCCCAGTCAGTTTTAAACTAGCTAAACTTATACAGTCTGGCTAGTTCCCTGACCACAGAACTACTAATTTTATTCCTTAATTATTGAATAAAGCCAATGCACTTTCACCTAATAAATAAGTAGGCTAATTAGTAAACCAAGTACAACAGTGAATCAAGCAGTGCAGTTTAGCAATAATTTAGGCAGATTACAAAATTTATTCAATTAAGGCCCTGCCTACTGATTAATTTCTAGGGAAAATATTAATGTTTAACAATATTGTTTTGGCTTTGTTTGAAAAACAAAACCACATAATTACATTTTAGTACAGTTTCACCAAAGGCCCCTTCACCCATTAATCTTCACGCATCCAGCCCCGAAATAAACATTTTAAAGGCCGAATAGGCAGGTTTAATGAAAACAATTGACGAACACACATCAGCGACCGGCACTGGTTTCCCATTACTGCAAACACAGCCAGGAAAAGCTGATTTGCAGCAGTTCAAAGGTAGGGCTGCATTTGCAAAAGCAAGCATAGATCTGATGTCAATCCCTCCACCACCTGACACATCCGCTGCTCCGGCAAGCTGAGAAGAGAGCAGCCGCTACAACGGCAATTACAATAATTACAGTCATCTCCAGAGCTCCCATTCATAAATCTCACGGTACCTGGCCTGAGGGGCATAGCACTCCCCTGGGCCTGTGTGAACAAGAATGCAGGACTTGACAGACCTGGCACTACGACATTGTAATATACGTGAACGTGTTGTGAATTACCGTCAGTCCGGGCGAGATAGGATTCTACCACCCCTGGGTGGTAGAAGGGCTGAGGGCAACAATGCCCCCACTGTTACCCAGGCTTGACCGGCCGGGGCCCTCAGCACAGGCCTGGCACGGTGAGGACAGGCACTGCTGGATGCTCCACAAAGCCTCTTCATTGTTACATGCAAACACACATGAGCACAACTACACGAGGGGGATACACAATGATCAGATGCCTTAGAGTGGGGCCAACCGGGTTTTTCAGGCCACTCTACCAGTCTCTGTGTCAAAGCCCTTCAGAGAACATTGGACCAATGTAAAGTGAACGAAAGTCTCGACACACAATGTACAATGATGCAGATGTTTAATTGAACATTGCCCAATTGTCCTTTAAATGGTTACTGCTTTAGGCATGATATAATCACACCACTCCAAAAAAAAAAGACATTCAGACTCTCCCATACACAAATTCAATTTAACTACAGTATTCACAGTTAAAAGCTTTGAATAACGTTTTTCCAACTCCAATTTGAAAAATTGCAATTGCATATGAAGTTCTTATAACAATTCTGAAATGTATTCACGTTATATTGCACTTACTAGCTATGCAATACAGTGCAGTCTGCAAGTATTTGGACAGTGATTAATTTTGTTGTTTTTGCACTGTACTCCAGCAAACAGTTTAAATAAAATCATCACTAAAAAGCTGAATAAATCAGAGGCATAGACAAACAATTTGGTGTGTCAAAATCAACAGTTACATTGTTAATAAGCAAAAACACACTGGTCAGCTCAGCAATGGCAAAGAACATGGTAGACCACGGAAGATCAATGTAACGTATAACAGAAGAATCCTTTGAATGGTGAAGAAAAATCCCTTTGCAGCTGCTCAACGAAACAAGAACACTCTACCAGGGAGTAGGCATAGATGTGTCTAAGATGACCATCGAGACAATGCCAACGTAGGTTTCACCACAAGACGCATACCCCTGGCAAGCCTCGAGAATATAACGGCCACGTTACAGTTCACGCAAAAACATACATTGAAGGCCTGGAATAAAGAGTCATGGATAGACGAGGTCCATCAATCAATCAATTTATATTTGTATAGCACTATTAGCAAAGGGGCTTGGTCACAAAGCAGCTTGACAGAGAAACCGGTCCCCAAGAGTACACCGAGGGCAACAGTGGCATGGTAATGAGGGGGAGGAGAACCTGTACCAGAGCGATGGAAAGAGAAGAGCATGGAGGCTAAAAGGAACTGTCGGAGGACCTAAGCACCTGGAAATATGGTGGTTAGGGGTGTTATAGTTTTGTCCTGGCTGCCCCAGGTGCTGACTCACCGGGTAAATGGTTGGCATTTATATAGCGCCTTTATCCAAAGCACTGTACAATTGATGCTTCTCCATTCACCCATTCATACACACACTCACACACCGACGGCGATTGGCTGCCATGCAAGGCGCCGACCAGCTCGTCAGGAGCATTTGGGGGTTAGGTGTCTTGCTCAGGGACACTTCGATACAGCCCGGGCAGGGGATCGAACCGGCAACCCTCCGACAGCCAGAAGACTGCTCTTACTGCCTGAGCCATGTCGCCCCGCCCCGCCCCACACTTGTGTTCATTGAAGAGGCCACAGCTGATGGCAGCAGCAGGATGAACGCTAAAGTACACAGACGCATCTTGTCTGCTGAGATCGAATCAAATGCATTAAAACAGATTGGATGACGCTTCACGCATTCATTTCACTCGCTGAAGACATTACAACACATCAATGGCACTCTCTTATCCAGAGCGGCGTACAGTTGATTAGACTAAGCAGGAGACAATCCTCCTCTCGAGCAAGGGCCTTGCTCAAGGGCCCAACGGCTGTACGGAACTTATTGTGGCTACACCGGGAATCGAACCACCGACCTTGCGCATCCCAGTCATGTACCTTAACCACTACCCTACCAGACCACACTAAAGAGGCCTGGCAGAGCATCACTAGGGAGGATACCCAGCATCTGGTGATGTCTATGGGTCAAATGTTGAATCCGATGACTTAATTTCAGTTGGTCCCCCGAAACACGGTTCCCCCAATATTGATGTAAAAACCCTCAAATTAAAGCTGAAAGTTTGCACTTGTCTGCAACAGGTTGCTTGCTGGACTATAGAGCGAAAAACAACAAAAAATGTACCACGGTCCAAATACTTACAGAATGCACTGTATGTCCAGGAATGGGAGATCAATACACAATCAAGAGTCTCCAAAACATAACGACAGGACATGGCTTGTAGAACTGGGTCAGAGCTCCCAAGCCATTCCCGATTACAGCACGGACATCGCTCTGCGAAACAGCATCATTACACATTTTTCTGTAAAAAAACGGCAGTAACTGTGCTACACGGCTCTGATCAGCTCTCAAGAGCACATTTCCCATGTCAACCGGCTGATTTACACACTGAAAATCACAGCGTTTGATTGAATTTAGAATCACATGACTTTCAGCATGGATGTCACATCAGATATTCTCTAGTAGGTTCATGGGGCCAGATGTTGTAGCCTTGCAATCACATTGCCCAAAATAACTCCTACATATGTCGATGGGCCAAATGTGTAGCAAAGGCAAACAAACTTAAAGAGAGTCTGACAAATGTGCTATTGGTCATACAGAGGGTAGTATTTCCAATAATACGCAAGGAACACACATCGTTTAACATTAAGTCCATTCAGAAAAATACCGCTGCATTTTTATTACAAATTAAACTCTGGGAAGTAGTAGCCCAACTATCAACTAAACGATTCAAGTTCTGATGGCTCTATTAGAAGATAAATATGCTTTCACTGGAACCAAGCGTGGCAATCTTGCCTTGCAAAAGCACTTGCTAGGTATAGCTAGACGCTGCAAAGCATAGTGCAATTCAGCTAGATCTTAAATTTAAAGGGATATTTAACTCAAAGAAATGAATGCTATTAATTAGTCCTCTCACCTCGAGAAATGTCTTTGAGCATGATGATAATAGCTCCCTGCGGAGTATTTTATCCTTCTTCCAGAGTTCATTAGCCCACCAAAGAGGCTCCACAAGGCCTCATTTACAAAATTAAACGTCTGGACAAGAAAGATCCTGCTTTGAAATGTCTGAAATATCTAAAATAATTTAAACAAATGTCATCATTTGCCAAAATGAGTCATTCGGGGGCTATATGTGCAATTACATAACCGTAATGACAGGCTAATCTCTAATAATTGGCTGGTTTTCGGGAAACATTTGCTAACAAGTGTCCTAGGTATCTAATAAGGTGTCAGCTGGGGAGCAGTGTAATTATAGACAACAAATCTAACATATAGCACAGTGGCACAGTACACACTCTGTAAGGCGTGCCCAAATTAAAGGCCTGTACACATCGGGTTTCTCTTCCTGGTTTTTTGGATCTTAAACGGCCACAAAATGTTTGCAAAGAGCAGTGTCCCTAACCCCGCCCCCAGAGGAAAGATTCCCCCTCCCGCTCCGCCTCCTGTGGTCAGCTCTGCAAAATAATGAAACAGGTTTTTTTTTTTTCCCTCCGGGTTTCCCAGGGAGCGGTGGGGGAGCGGTGGGGGAGCGGTGGGGGTTCAGTCGGCAGGGGGGGTCCCCGTCTCCTAGCAGAAGCAGCTCCACTCATTCAATGAGCAGCTGCAGCATCACCTTAACTGCACCTCACTGCTGCTCAGAGTCCCTGCAGCTCGACTCCACCTCGCTCCTGGACAGACTGCCTGCCCCTGCCACGAGACCCCTTGTGGGGGCGACATGGCTCAGGCAGTAAGAGCAGTCGTCTGGCAGTCGGAGGGTTGCCGGTTCGATCCCCCTGTGTCGAAGTGTCCCTGAGCAAAGACACCTAACCCCCCAAATGCTCCTGACGAGCTGGTCGGCGCCTTGCATGGCAGCCAATCGCCGTCGGTGTGTGAGTGTGTGTATGAATGGGGGAATGAGCAGCATCAATTGTACAGCGCTTTGGATAAAAGCGCAATATAAATGCCAACCATTTACCTCGCTCCTGGACAGACTGCCTGCCTCTGAGTGCCAACGTCAGATGCTCAGCTAGGAGTACATTTCACAAGTTAGGCAAATTTTGGCGTTAAACGCAGGACTCTGACTAGGGACAAATGCAAGTCATTCTTTTCAGTCTGTGAAAGTTGCGGACAAAGCAGGGAACACAGTGTTGCAGATTTTTTTTGGCTTTTGCATGTCTCCAGCACCTGTGGTCTACATTCTTACAAACTCTTACAGAAATCTTAAAATAGAGTGTGGCAATAGTCATGACTGCTGCAGTAATTGGCCTGCAATTTGTTCAATATTTTCCCCACACAAAGTTGCACCTTGTGCGGAAAAATAAGCAACCCCCGATCAGCAAATTTGGACAGACATGCTTGGTAGGTTAATGATTAAGGTTAGGGTCAGACAACAGTTGACTGACAATATTCAGGCCTCTGACATTCAGCGAAAAATGCAGACACACTGGACTAGTGCTTTCACGCCAGCATTACCTGCTACCACTCTGATTCTGCATCTCTCAACTACTGAATTTCATGAGAAACAGGTTTGATTTTTATTAATGATTATGTTATTCTCACTATTGAATAATACTTTGTCTGTACGGAACTTGTAGGAAAATACTGAACAAATTGCGTTACATACAGTACTGTGCAAAAGTCTAAGGCACCTGTATAACATTCTGTACAGATATAAAATAATTTAATGAAAGGTCCTAAATAAACATACTATACATTTAACATTACATTTCAGTAAATTGGCAGAATAGTTAAAAACTGAATCAAATCAATATTTTTTGTGACCTGTCACCACCCTTCGGTGTTAAAACTGCATCACTTCTCTGAGATGGCCAACGCTGCCCTGCAGTTCTATAAGACAATCAGCAGGGAGGTTGTTCCAAGCATGTTGGAGAACTTGCCACAGTTCTTCTGCAGACTTTGGTTGACTCCTTGCTTGCTTCTGATCTCAGACAGCCTTGATCAAGTTTTTATGTAAAAAGTAGTCAATTGCTTACAGTAATATGTTACTTTTTTTAAATTAAATATAAAAATGTCTCTGTAAAATGTAATCTTTTGGAGAATGAATATTTGGAAATCTCAAATGTGTTATTTTATACTAACACACACAAAAAAATAAACATATATATATATAATCTATAGTCTAGGGTGCCTAATACTTCTGCACAGTACTGTATATATTGATTCAATAAATAATGCAACATTTCATAATTCAGGAAAAGATTCCATATTATAAAGGATGGGTGTCAACCCTAGACATTACAATACACACTTCCTTCTTTTGATGTGCATTTGAATTACTACATTTGGACAATACTTTGTTTTCAGCAAACATGATTTTCATTTCGTCTTTGCCTCAGCCGTTCTATAAGAAACTGAGCTAGTTCTACAGTATGCAAATTAGGAGTTCACACTTATGCTGACTGACTTTGCATATGAATGTCTGTTGTAATCAGTACCTGCCAACTTCTAGCTGGTGGAACCAGCATCAACATTTTATACTGGCCATAATATCCAACTTAAGTGGAGACCAACAACATCTGACACAAGGCGAACGTCAGTCAGGCATAAAGGCTGATCATGTGACTAACTTTTAACCAACCCCAGCTTCTTAAACACGACCCATCGATTCTGCACCATCCATTAGCAGCCTGTTCCAGTCCACACTGGATTCAAAACTCAAATCTGCTCCTTTCTACATCCAGGCTATGGTCAAGCTCCACACCCTAGTTCACAGTCACTCCTTTCCGCCAACATAGGTCACCTCAACACTCTTTCATGACCCGGAAATAGGGCGGCCTGTAGCGTAGTGGTTAAGGTAAATGACTGGGACACGGAAGGTCGTGGTTCTAATCCCGGTGTAGCCCCCATAAGATCTGCACAGCCGTTGGGCCCTTGAGCAAGGCCCTTAACCCTGCATTGCTCCAGGGGAAGATTGTCTCCCGCTTATTCAAATCAACTGTACGTCGCTCTGGATAAGAGCATCTGCCAAATGCCAACAATGCAATAATGGTATCTTAGTTGCAGAGCTACCTCCCCACCGCCACCAGAACAACCGTCACAAACCATCTTCTGCCACAGACTAGGGACCCTTCTCTTTATTTGGACAGAACCTGTTTGTCTAGTTTGTTTCTGCTTGTGAAATACATGGGTGTAGAACCTCATTCGGAGCACATTTGTAAGTCACTCATCGATGCAAATTGATCAGCAACTTTCTTTTTGATGTGTAGATTTAAAACGCTATGAGGCAGTATGTAAGATATGTAATCTTACACCATGTCTCAAAGCGCACACACAGGATCAACCACAGTTGGTTACTTCCAACATGCAGCAACAAGCCATCATGAAATGTCCACACCAGTAACAAACAGTCACAGGAGAACTGGACAAACCAGACTTACCACTAGAAAGACTCCTCATCGATGTTAGTGCAAATATCAGTGTTTGTTGTGAATTCAAGGGAATGTTTATCGGCACCTGTTCTAGATATGCTTCTTACGTTCTGGAGCTTTTTCTTCAATTTCAGTTGTGCATTATGACATTCATCAGCCAGTAACTGACTGAGGACCACACTACACAGCCAGAAACCCTCAAATGTCCCTTCTTAACCAACGTTAGCTCAGGTATACCAGCAGTCATCTATACCTGCATAATCTACAACATTATAATTCATTACAGCACAAGAAAGCATTAAAAAAATATATCTCACAAATATTTTTAAATGCGCAAATTGCCTGGAATAATATGAATATCTTAGCTAATTCAAGATGGAAATAAGGTAAGGGTAGGCATGTTTTATAATAGTGTTGTTTAATTAAGTGTTTTTAGAAACTAATGTTGCTAAACTAGTTATTCAAACTTGTATTTGAAATCCTTAGATAACATTATACTTCCATACTTTGCCAGTGGAATGGCTGTTGCGATAACAGACCACTGCCCTGCCAGGCTACTAGATATTCACATACGTACTTGAAGAAATTTGCAAGTCAGTTGGCTTCTAATGTACCCACATGGCCATAGATTATTAACAGTGCATAGCACCAATAAAGTTAAGTTCATTAAAATTGCCTGTTCCCTACTGTACAGGGTTCAGACATGGGACTGCAGAAGCAGAAAGTAAGACCCAAGTTTGTGATGCCATTTTTGCAAAGCAGAATAGCCATCCAATTGCCTTAAAGCTATATAATGCAATACAAATAACAGTCTCTCTCTCTCTCTCTCTCTCTCTCTCTCTCTCTCTCTCTCAGCTAGAATACTGGAAGACTAGGAAAACAAGTTGCATGGAGGCTAAAGTGAGCTGATTATAATTAGCCAACATTAGCAGTGAATTGACACTGATGTGGTTAAAAAGGAGGTTATATTGCAGAGACACAGACCGCTCTGTCCTCACTTTGAGTTTTGAAGCCAGGTACAATAAACGGTCACTGTAATAGTCAATTTCAATACATTTCTAAAACAAAATAAAGTTACAGCCTAGCTAAAACTCAGATAGTAGGCAAACAGGCCAGCATCCCTAGTAGCACATGAAGACTGAACTAGACATCAGACAAACAGTATGTGATACATTTAGAAGACATTCACTTAGTGTTCAATTGTTCGTTGAATGCCAATACTAAAACCGCACATCTACTGAAACCATATTCCACATATCCCCGTCACCATACATGGCACAATGAACAAGCCCATCTCCGTACTCTACGCCTAACAATGCCGCTAGCCAACTAGACACTGGCAATTGTTGCAAGCTTGCTCACTTCCTGTTGCTACTGCGATAGCCCGGATTGCTGAAGGGATCTTTTCAAGGGGTCAGGGTGGAGTAATAATGTCAAATATACGAGGCTATAAAACAAGTACCATTACTGCAAACTAGTGTGTTGCTCACGACTGCTTGTAAATGTCAAAGCCAACTGCTAGCTTTAGCTAATCTGTCTGGCTTGCTAGCTATGTACTAGTAATATACATTTTATAGCCGGTATTATCCAACTAGTTTGTAAGATTATTCAAATAGAGCTACGTTAATGCAAAAATATAAGTATAAGTAACGAACGTTATCTAATATCATAGTCAACTAGCGGCTGCTACTACGGTACCTGTCAAACAGGCAGATGTCCAGGTAGTTTAATGTTTCTTAACGTGCAAGCGGGCTTCAGCTGTGAAGTAGCTAGCCTAGCTGGTCAGCAAGGGAAGACATCAATAAGTAACACTTGCATTGCTATTCATCGTGTTCCCTAACTTAGTAATGTAGCTAATGTCTCGGCTGAAACAAAGTGACAGTTAGCTGTGTTGGCTTGCTAGCTCTCAAAACTGCATTTGTGTGTATCACCGGAACATTTTCACTAGCTAGCTACGAGCTACTAACTACTAACTACGTTGCCAACTAACATGTTTACTATAGTCCATTTAACTTTGATTCGGTAATATGCGGGTAAGCTACTTGCAACGAATGTGTCCAGTCACAGTAAAAATGACCACATCTGTCCGGCCTAATGCAACGCCGCTTCCCCGCCCTTACATTGTCTAGCCTTGTGTCTGCCTATGGTCTGAACCGCAACAAAGCAGAGGCAACGTTAATGCAGTCATACATGTTGGCTCATAAGTGACCGAGCCATCATCTAACAAGCTAATGATATTCACTTCAGGCACGCGACAAAGATGCTTCTCTCTGATACATTAAACCAAGTTAACATTAACTTTGCGAGCAATTTGGTAAACGCGCAATCACTGCAGTAATGTCACGACAGCCCGTAGCCAGCTTAGCTAAATTCGATAGTTTGCTATTGCTACATCCTCAAAACAGTCAATGACCGATTTACTGGACAGATTCATAATGTTGTTAACGTTACTGTACTGAAGTCTTGAGTTGGGGTAGCTTGCTAGTACTCTGAGGATAATTAACGTTAGTACGAAATTCAATAACGTTATCTGAGAATACCACTTACTAGTGTTTACTGCATTTTACACACTGTTGGCATTATCAGCAAGCTCGTTAACGTTAGCTAGCCTAATGTTAACGTGAATTGTTTTTTTTTTATGTTCTGTCTTGCCACCTAGCTGTGCTTGTAAAGAGATCACAAAGAAAGGAACCAGTGCAACTAGCTGTCTGGCTACTAGCTTCCACTGTCAAAGATATCGAGGCCATCTGGTGAAAAGGCGTAACTACAAGTTGCACAAAATCCTGCTCAGTCTCTAGCCTGTAACTGAAGCTAGCCTGTTAGCAAGCCACAGTAGCCTATGGATCGTAAACACGCACCGGCGAAAAGGCTTTAAGACAAACTTATCAACCTTGATTCATCTTCAAAAAAGAATCCTCACCCGGTTCGTGGATTCAGATGGATGCAGAATCCGAAAGCACCTCCTGATTTTAAATCCCCTTTTGCAGTGTCATGAGTCCTGGCATGGGTGCTTTTCGGGAAGAAATGTGTCCGGGAGGAGAAGATTAGCTAGCTTGCTAGCTACGTCCCTGACACACAGAGGGGAATGCAGGAATGTGACGTTTGGTCCGGTTGGCTGCCAGGACGTGCACATGGAAGTTAGAATTCTGGGAGGTGGAGTTCTGCGGTTGTACCTCCATGACTTATCCAGTTGTGTGTTTAGTTTCCTTGTCGTGAAACTAAGCGAGTATGTACTCATTAAAAACACCCACCTCACATATGTAATCCTGGTGCAATGCGTGAAACGCCTGCCACGTCAACCCAGCCTTATTTACAGACGTCACACACAGCTGGTAGGCAAGGCTACCGGTTTTTAAACCACATAGCACTTAGCAGTTTGACTCAGTTCAGTCATATTTATTAATTGCAAACAATTTGTCTTGCAAATCCTTAAAACATTCACGTTCCACAAATAATCTCTGAATATTATTTTTTAAATGAAAACAATGGTCTAGCACTTCTAGCAGGTTCTTAATTTAAATATATATTTTTTTCCCAAAAATGCAGTGGGCTGGCTCTCAGAGGAACTCAGTCTCAACCCTGAATAGATTATTCATTTCTCACATTCACTGATCCACATAATGTTACTATGGCAATAGTTTACAGAAAAACACTGTCCACTTCCCACAGGATTCTGTCTTTATTTTATTTTTTCTGTGGGTTATTTCGTAAAGGGTTCAACATTACCTCCTAAAGAGATGGAATTGGTATTTGAGAATGGCCAAGAATTACCAATCTACCTCCTGTGTAATAATCTTCGTTTAAAGAACGAAATAAATCACATTTCTGCTGCTAGTCTTGAGTTTTGTCCAGAGGTGGATAGTCTGGATAATGTTTGGGGGTCAGAAAATAACAACAACAATCGGCACTACTGTTTGTGTCTTACATTGTCCCAGACATGCTGCTGCATCATCCTGGACACATTCCATCCAAATACATTCGTTATACATGGCCTATATGCCTTTATGTATTCTATACCTGTGTGGTTATACATGGCCTATATGCCTTTATGTATTCTATACCTGTGTGGTTATACATGGCCTATACGCCTTCACGTATTCTATACCTGTGTGGTTATACATGGCCTATACGCCTTCACGTATTCTATACCTGTGTGCTTATACATGGCCTATATGCCTTCATGTATTCTATACCTGTGTGGTTATACATGGCCTATATGCCTTTATGTATTCTATACCTGTGTGGTTATACATGGCCTATACGCCTTCACGTATTCTATACCTGTGTGGTTATACATGGCCTATACGCCTTTATGTATTCTATACCTGTGTGGTTATACATGGCCTATATGCCTTTATGTATTCTATACCTGTGTGGTTATACATGGCCTATATGCCTTTATGTATTCTATACCTGTGTGGTTATACATGGCCTATGTGCCTTTATGTATTCTATACCTGTGTGGTTATACATGGCCTATATGCCTTTATGTATTCTATACCTGTGTGGTTATACATGGCCTATATGCCTTTATGTATTCTATACCTGTGTGGTTATACATGGCCTATACGCCTTCACGTATTCTATACCTGTGTGGTTATACATGGCCTATATGCCTTTATGTATTCTATACCTGTGTGGTTATACATGGCCTATATGCCTTTATGTATTCTATACCTGTGTGGTTATACATGGCCTATACGCCTTCACGTATTCTATACCTGTGTGGTTATACATGGCCTATACGCCTTCACGTATTCTATACCTGTGTGCTTATACATGGCCTATATGCCTTTATGTATTCTATACCTGTGTGGTTATACATGGCCTATACGCCTTCACGTATTCTATACCTGTGGGGTTATACATGGCCTATATGCCTTTATGTATTCTATACCTGTGTGGTTATACATGGCCTATACGCCTTCACGTATTCTATACCTGTGGGGTTATACATGGCCTATATGCCTTTATGTATTCTATACCTGTGTGGTTATACATGGCCTATACGCCTTCACGTATTCTATACCTGTGTGGTTATACATGGCCTATACACCTTCACGTATTCTATACCTGTGGGGTTATACATGGCCTATATGCCTTTATGTATTCTATACCTGTGTGGTTATACATGGCCTATATGCCTTCACGTATTCTATACCTGTGTGGTTATACATGGCCTATATGCCTTCACGTATTCTATACCTGTGTGGTTATACATGGCCTATATGCCTTTATGTATTCTATACCTGTGTGGTTATACATGGCCTATATGCCTTTATGTATTCTATACCTGTTTGGTTATACATGGCCTATATGCCTTTATGTATTCTATACCTGTTTGGTTATACATGGCCTATACGCCTTCACGTATTCTATAACTGTGTGGTTATACATGGCCTATATGCCTTTATGTATTCTATACCTGTGTGGTTGTCGGTGCATGCATGTGTGCATGTGTTATACACCACAAGAATGAAGAAAAAATGTATTACTGAAGGCCTACAATGTTTCAAGCAATTTAAAAATCATAGGAATTAAATTCCTGATAAATCAACAAAATAATTCTATATGGTATTAAGTAATATAAAATCGCTGTCAAATTGTTTCCTCATGTTGGTTAAAAAAACCCCCCACCATTAACACTTTTGAATTATCAAGTGAAGTGTGAAGCCATTTTCCTTGTATGGAATTCCACATAGCTGTACATGCTTGGTTTTGTCTTGTGCTTCCTTAATGTAATCCTAAGTGTATTTATTCTGAATGAAATTTAAAAAGGAACAGAATGCTCACAGAGGCCCTCTTGTGTCCATGGATGTTAATGCACCTTCTTGCAGAATAAATTACTGGAGGCAACAGAGTTCATTTGTAAGGCAAATCATGCTGAGATTGGATTAGAACAAAGCAACATTTACATGCACCAAGTACAGCAATATAAAATAGGGTTTCATTTTCTGATTTTCTCAACTCTGGGAATGTGATGATTTGGTTATTTGTAAATTGTCTTAACAAAGCAGTTATATTGCCCTCTAGTGGTTGTTGGGTAAAAACTGCACTAGAATGCAAAACACCCTATTCTGGATAAATAAATCCGAAGTCTTTTTCTGTGAATGCCCGCAACAAAAACCTGTGGAACTCCATTTGCGGGGCTTGATTACCTCTGTATGATAACATTTGGGATTTTAGTGGGATTTTAGTAATCAGCGCTGTGCAGATCTACTGAGCTTGAAATGCTGGGAATGGCATATGTACCCTGCTCATTAAGCCCACTGGGTTACTGTAGCTTTTTTATTATCTTAAAAGTACTTACTTAAAATTGGTGAATTTCCTTTGCAAGTGTATCTTCGTAGATGCTGAAGCTCCGTTCTGATTAGAATTATTCGATTCATTCAGTTGTATAAGCCTTTGCCCACAGGTTTACAAGCCATCATATTTTAAGCATGCTTTTATACATGGTATGGTCTCTAAAAGCATTCATATATGATTAGTTTTTCATATGAAGTACTTTTTTTCATCATATTTTTCATATGAAGTACACTGTTGGAATTCATTATTTGAGAGTGGGGTGTAAAATGAAAATATGAATTTGTGAGGAAGTACTTAGATTTTCTAAGGTAATTGTATTAATTATGAGAACACCCGTGTCAGCTGATTGGAGTGTATGCTACAGTATAATGACCTAAAATGTGTGTGTTAACGATTGTATTTACAGAAGTGAACCAGAAGAGGGACTGCCAGAATCATCACCTCTTATGCTGTTTCTGCTTTCTTTTACATTTAATGAACCATCATTTATGAGGTTGATACATTGATTTTTGAGAGTGTTGTTTGCTCAGTCTGAGCCATTAACCGCTTTGTTTCAAGAATCTTTTGGTCTACTTTTCGCTGCAACTAGCGCCTCTCCATTGAAGAAACTCAGTAGTGTGCACGGCTGCTTTGTCTATTGAAATGTACATGAGGAATTAGTCCAGGTTGTTAAATATGTGCTCCTTCCCGCAGTAGACCGGGGAACCACGAGTGAGCTGTGTGTGAGTGAGTGAGAGAGAGAGAGTGTGTGTGTGTGTGTGTGTGTGAGAGAGAGAGAGAGAGAGAGAGAGAGAGAGAGAGAGAGAACGGCAAATAACTGCACAACGTCCCTGTGTTCGGAAGACCATGTTAGCTCACGATGGTCCGTACACCGCCGTATAAGCCTGCCCGGTTTGTAGTCTCTCGTTAGCAACAGCTTCCCCACCACAGTGTCACCGTGGAGCACTATTACCATGTCACTGTGTGCTGAAATCGATCGCGTATGTGACTTTTTACGAAAACGATTTATACTTTACACACGCAAAACCCAAAGCTGATCTGGAAATAATTGTTCAGTTATTTGTCATGAAAGTTGCACTGTTGGCGCTCGGAACACGGCGAGTTTACGTTGCCTCCCCGCGTGTCTCTTCTGTCCACGCTGGAGAGTGTCACACGTAAATGGTGAATGGTTGGCATTTATACAGCACCTTTATCCAAAGCGCTGTACAATTGATGCTTCTCATCCACCCATTCATACACACACTCACACACACACCAACAGCGATTGGCAGCCATGCAAGGCGCCGACCAGTTCGTCAGGAGCATTTGGGGATTAGGTGTCTTGCTCAGGGACACTTCGACACAGCCCGGGCGGGGGATCGAACCGGCAACCCTCCGACTGCCAGACGACTGCTCTTACTGCCTGAGCCATGTCGCCCCAGCGGCGTGAGAAAGATACATTAGTGTGGAAATCTGTCAATGTTTAAAGTAATGTGAAATGTATCAAAATAGTTTACAGAGGATTACATTTGTATTATCACAATATTAGCTACCCGCACATCTCGCCCAATTTGAACATTTTATGTGCCATCCCTGAACTGTGACAAATTAGCATGTTGTACTGACTCAATAATCTTATTTTGACTTCGCAGTGTACATGAAAATGCAATCCAATAAGTAAGATTGCACATAGGGCACTTGTCATTTTAAGCAGGTCAAGTTGTTTTAAGTGAACTAGGGTGCAGCAGCAGTGTTCACCCTACGACCAATAAGCCAGAATCCCTCAACAATATTTCATACTGACTTCTTAATATATCAATACTACTTCAATCCCACAATAAAATAAATGCACTCACATTATATGCATGTTCATCAGTAACAATGGGGCCAGGTGACAGTCAATGGCATTAGGTCATAGTGATCTTCAGGATTTGGTAGGAAAAACTTTGGTAGCAAAACTTAACCAGGAGACTACTTACAAGTCTCAAAAGTTTTAATGCATGTAGCATATATATGTGGAATTGAAAATATATGAGACCCTGCTTGCACATAATTAAAGGAAAACAGATTCATGACAAATAATATTTTTTTCTTTTTAGCAAAGGCACAAAAATCTATACCAAAGCTGCTTTGAAAGTGCAGAATACCTCTTACATAAGAAATGGAGTCAGGGTGACATGTTCTCAATTTTCTACCAGCTCTGATTCTCTGAAACCATTTTTCCTCGGTAATAGTGTCATAGTCTGTCTTTAGAGTTCTGCACTCCAGATGGTGTGACAGTTTGGAGTTCAGTGTCAGATTATAATTAATCTTCCTGGTGATATTCACCTTCCTGCCGGCTCCGACTCCTACCGCTTTTCACCAAGCTCCCTCTCTATGCCAGCAGCTTCCCAAATTACCTAACACCAGGACTCCATCCAACCAGGTGAGAGAAAACAGGATCCAATCAGGAAACACCCTGCAATTCCCGCAAGTGAGGAAGCCGGTTCCCTGTATTCAGGCTATAACCAACGGTCCTCATATTAAATTATACTATAACATGGTGCACCAATCTCATATATTGGCCTTCCATGTAATAACTCGGGACATCTGATTTTTCAGATGTTCTCAGGTATGACTGGTTACTAGGTGCTGTGTGCATCACCTCATTGTAACATCTGTCCCTATCCCTGTTTCCTTTTTTTTTGCTTTAGTCCACTTTTTCCAAATTTGAAATGTTTAATAGTGTTTGTAGCCCCATCCAATCCCAGCAGTGTTCTAAATGGTTGGCATTTATATAGCGCCTTTATCCAAAGCGCTGTACAATTGATGCCTCTCCATTCACCCATTCATACACACACTCGCACACCGACGGCGATTGGCTGCTATGTAAGGCGCCGACCAGCTCGTCAGGAGCATTTAGGGGTTAGGGGTCTTGCTCAGGGACACTTTGACACAGCCCGGGGCGGGGGATCGAACCGGCAACCCTCCGACTGCCAGACGCCATGTCGCTCCTGTTCTTCACTCATCACTTGAGACTTGAGACCTGATGCTGCAGGCGTGCGGAGCCACAGACTCAACATCAGACAGATAGCAAATCGCTGGCGTGTGGGGCGGCCAGGATTTCCCTGCTGACAGGAAACCCTCCCTGCCTGGGGATACTATGACCAGGAATGGGTGTGGGGCACATTACTCCACTGTGACCTGGTGCCTTAGCTGTGTGCACATCCTAGGGATCCCAAATCTCACACTCCGTTGAGCTAGTTTGCAGTTGCCGACTCAAGTTTCTGCTGCTAATATTAAATATCCTTAAAGGTACAATAGGTAATATCTTTGTGTTAAAACATTGTTACAAGACCATTGTGAATCCCTTCCTATCATTGGAAATGGCTCACTGACATGTTGACTCAGCCTCTGCCTGTGTTTATAGTCCCTAAGAATATACTGTTGATGGACCGACACTGTACCAAAACATTGATTAGCTGTACAATAATTCAAGCTCATTGGTAAAAAACGATAGGTTCTAATTGCAACAGCCAATGGCGTGGTGGGGTTCCAATGTCAGCGCATTCACAGAGGGGGGGGGGGTGTTTGTGGGTGTTTGAGGGCGTTTGTTGCTGCAATATCTCTGTTGACTGCTAAAAGTCTGAAATGAGCTGTTGTACCTTTAAAGTTCTTAAACTATGAAGACTGCCAAGTCTGTCTATGGAAGGTCTATTGAAGGAAACTACTGTCTTTCTATCTACGGGGATCTATAATACTGTGTTATCATCAACAACACAAACCCAAATAGCACATGAAACCAAAGGAGGACGCAGTGAAGGGGTGAGAGGGGCGTTCGAGATTGGCACCCTGTACAGGAATGATGAGCCGACATGAGGTCAATGGTACCAAGGCTCCAATTAGCAAGATGGGAGGATAATGATATTTCCTTATGCCTGTGGCCACATGTCCCCAGTCTGTCCGTTAAAAAAAGGGAATCCGTAAACATGGAATTAGACAGCGCGGCCCTTGCACGTGTTGCAAACTGGCTCTTTCTACCGGGGGCCTGAACCTGGTAGTGTCCTCAAACAGCGTAACGTCAACAGCGTTTGGATCCCAGCTATCATTACATGCTTTTTTCACCTCTCACGTGAGCCGTTGTGCTGTAGCTCATGGCGCGGCCCCAGTGTCTCGCGTGCCGTGACAGATGAGGAATGACTGCTTATCCAACTGCGGGTAGTCTGGAGACACCGATCTGGCCGGGAACGGGAGAAAGGAGCTCACGCCGGGTTCTGTACTTCAGCCGTGTCCAAAACCCGGCCTTGGACATGCATTTCATCCGGCCTCTGTTGTTCTAAAACCGGCTACAAGTTGCTGCACATCGCTGCTGAGTCCCATGTATAGAAAAGCCTTTTCTTAATTTTGTCTTATAAGCAGGAAACTAGGAATAGGAATTATTGTGTGTGGGTAAGATCGCCAACCCTGTTTATTTGAGTCAGTTAATACACATTTATAAACACTGCACACTGAAATAACTTACTTCCTCAAAATATAGATCATATAAGATAAAGATGTGTCCTTTTGAACAATGTGTAGGTAGAGTACTTTAGCAGTTTCCAGAGCCAGCCTTTCTGTGTCCGTATTGGAGTAATTTTCTGTGGAAAATTATTAACAATAATATATACTATACAGTATAAAGAGTACTATATCCCCACACACTGTCATAATCACATTACACAATGATGAGAACAGGCAATTCAACCCAGCAATGCTCACCTTTTCCTAGCACTAAAGTATACCTAACTGCTTAGTTTGCCCAACATCTAAATAGTTTCTAGCACCATATCAAGCCTGTTTTATTGCCCTACTCTGCAAATAGGATGCTGAAAAGCATCTAAACTGCTGTTCTCGCTAGCGGAGAGTCTTTTAAACAATCTGGTGTCACCATTTTGCGGTCTTCAGCAAATCACCCTCCGATCAACCCAGTGGAAGTTTGCTCAGCTGCAAACTGAAATCAAAATGGGGGAAAACAATCCTGAAATGAGCGAAGAACTAAAACTACTCATTCCACTCAGTGTGGATGTGCGCAACAGTCTGGTATTGAATACAGATCGTGGACAGGATTTTACTCACGTACGTCCATGTCTCCGCCATCACCACCACTGGTTTTCCTCAGACGCAATGCCTGTGCAAGCTTTTCTGGTGGACTACAGAGTGAAAATAAGCATCAGCCCTGCGTGGCCTTGCATCACACGTTCTGGAGGAGAGCTTGACCACACCATCTCTAATGCTTATAAGGTTGATGAGCATAATTTAGCACATTTGAAAATTGGGTAAGAAAAGGAAAGGAAAAAACTGTATTGAGTTGCGGTAGTTATCAGGTTGGCAGGTGAATCCATTACAATACAGTTAACACAGTAAAATGTTCAGTGTTAACTGTTAAAAAATCGCTGTTGAATTCATATGGAATTTAATTAACCATGGACATTTAACAACATACATGCATACGCTCCTCTTCACAGGTTGGAGTAATGAGCAATTGATGACTTGACAAGGTTTTATCACTGGTTACCTATGAATTTACCATAAAATCAATTTATGACAATGAGTATGCATAGTTTGAGCATATTAGTGTCATTATCAGTGATTGCGCTTTAGTATCGGTTATGCTACAGATGGAATTGTTCTGTGACAAGCGAAGCGCTCTGTGCTGTTCTCAAGAAAACGACCGGGCTCCCAAGGGATCTTGTAGGGGAAAAAAAAAAAAAAAGCGGAGGAGTTAGTGGTCCAACTTTCAGGAACTCAAAATAAATCTTAAATGCAGGGTATGTGGGAGGGTGAGGTCCTTGCAATTACACTATGCAGCGAAGAGGGTGCGCACGACATCCCAGCCCTTCTGTTTGCCTCCAGTGCCGCCACTGCTCACTCCTGGTACCAGAGCGAGCCAGAGAACCTCAATGGCAGGTGTGAGTATGTGCCACTCATTTTTTATCATTACAGGGGCAGCCGAGTCGACTGAGTTGAGTGCAGGTCATCTACCGTTTCGCCGTGAAATCCGGGGTACTATTTTAGGCACCCTTAAAGACATGTTACTTTTAGCATCGCTGTCCACTGGTCTAGTGTCAGGGTGTGCCGGGCGCAGAGCAACAGCCAACCGACATCGTCAGGAGTAAAATGGAGGACTGGTTTTATCGTACAGACACAGCACTGGCAGGTCGGTGTCACATATATAAACAAAGGTTACCACAGACCAGATATAGTTCATGTATAACTCAATGCGCCCAAGTTGCTTACTAAGACTTATTTTTCAAAAGGGACATCAGAAAACGAAATACACAAAATCCTTACTTATACAGTTAGGCTTGGTTGATTGATCAGGCAAAGCCTTTTTAAAAATTTTATTTTAATTCATTTTTTACAACAGAAATCTATCACTGTGACTTTAGGTGCTGCAAGTGGTGGGAAATAGAGCATCTTCTATGACAAATTTCCAAGTAAAGGGGAAATGCATATGATTTAATTGTAGCTGTGGCTGGATGGGTGTGAATGCTCCACTGCACTGTATTAGTTTCCAAGCATACTTTCCATCTGTTCAAACGAGAGCTGTCACTGTATAATGCAAGCAATACAATGGGAAACCACAGAAGTTGGAGAGCCCCACTTATCTACATTACATTACGTTATAGGCATTTGGCAGACGCTCGTATCCAGAGCGACGTACAGTTGATTAGACTAAGCAGGAGACAATCAGGAGCGATGCAGTGTTAAGGGCCTGGCTCAAGGGCCCAACAGCTGTGGGGATCTTATTGTGGCTACACCGGGATTAGAACCACCGACCTTGCCTGTCCCAGTCCTTTACATGAACCACTACGCTACAGGGTCATGTACCTTAACCACTACACGACAGTCATGTACCTTAACCACTACGCTACAGGGTCATGTACCTTAATCACTACACTACAGGGTCATGTACCTTAACCACTACGCTACAGGGTCATGTACCTTAACCACTATGCTACAGTCATGTACCTTAATCACTACGCTACAGGGTCATGTACCTTAACCACTACGCTACAGGGTCATGTACCTTAATCACTACGCTACAGGGCCCAATGGCTGTGCATATCTTATTGTGGCTACACTGGGATTAGAACCACCGACCTTGCGGGTCCCAGTCCTTTACCTTAACCACTACGCTACAGGCCGCATCTAAGTTCCAGCATGTCTCAGCACAGTTCCATCACAGGTGTGGGACTGTAGTGCTGTCTTTAGTGAGGGTGGAAATGACATCATCCGCATGCGACCTGCTGTGCTGCAAGCGTATGGAAAGCTATGCAAAACAGACACTCTGTGAAAACAATGGAATCCAATGGACATTGCCCATCCCAGCTATGACCAACTTGAAATACCAGCTACCAGCTGTTTCAAAACATGGCTTGAGCTTCTCAAACAATGTTGAGTGTAGAGCTGGTCTAACTGGTCAACCAGCTACCAGCCATTTCCAAACCTAGCTTGAGCTGTATTTCTCGGCAGGGATCACTCAAATCTGTGTGTCTTTTGCAGCCAGATAGTTTTTGCCTGTAATCCAATCTTCCTGCAGTACAATGCTAAAACACCCTGGTTACCTGAATCATCTGTTTCACATGGGGACAATATTATATTATAGTTTATCAGTTAGGGAATATAATTGTTTCAACTAATCAAACAGAGGCTGAGACTGAGGCTCTGTATGTATTACAGAGCTTCAGTCAAGGTTTTTTTTTGTGGGGGGGCGGGGGCGCTCTGTAATTCAGCTGCAGGACCCTACTTCTCAATCTCAAACAGCTGTGATAATATCTAAAACAGCATGTTAGCCCATTTGAAAAGCAAGGGAAGAGAAACTGCCATATAAAAGCTGGTTTTGCCATAAGAACAAGGTAGCATACAAGCCGTCTTAACAAACGCTGGAATGTTCATGTCCTCTTCAATCTACCAGTGAATTATTTCATGATTTTAACAGTGGAACACCTCCAAAATTACCTGTTGGCTAGGAGGGCAATGGGACTGAAATACTAACATGTCACTTCATGAAACTGACCGTGAACGAAATCTTTACTGAAAACAGCAACTCTGTCCCACTGTCCTTTGAAAGCATCAGACCATTTATTATTTATTACATACATTATATTATGTATTATTAGTATTGCTATTACTGTTGTTGCAGTTGTGGTTGTTGTTATTAAGGCATTGTGTAATGCAAAAAACATACAATACAAAATAATGTCAGTGGGATGAAGTTTATGATTTACATTTTTTAGAATTTATTTCCCATGGATGGCCATATGAATGAACTATTATCATAAGAAATTATGTCTAGCTGACAAGAATGCATTTTGTATGTTTTGTCAAAATCCTCTTAAATGTCCTGAGTTGTCCCACAGATCGAGTGTACACTGCGATGAACTCCCTCTTGTGGTGCCTTTTGGTACTGTTGTCAAGGGTTACTGTCAGATACCCACATTATCTATGTGTTGATGTCTTGATGCACGTGTGTACACCACTGTGCATACGTGCGTGTGCATGTGTGTGCGTGTGTGTGTGTGTGTGTGTGAGTGTGTGTGCATATGTCCGTGCGTGCATGCTTCCACACACCCATGTGTATGTCTATGTGTGTGCGCTTCAGTGTGTGTGTCTGTGCGTATGTGTGTCTGCATGCGTGTGTGTGTATGTGTGTGTGTGCATGCGCACATGTGTGTGTGTCTGCATACGTGTGTGTGTGTATGTGAGAGTGTCTGCATGCGTGTGTCTGTGTGTGTGTGTCTGCATGCGTGTGTCTGAGTGTGTGTGTGTCTGCATGCTTGAGCACCAGTTGAGTAGGTGGGTGAGCTGGAAAGCTGTAGGAGGGGTGTGAAGGGGGCAGATGGACTGCAGCAGGAAGTCTTTGGGTTGTTTGTAAAGGATGGAGAAAGTGTCAGGTGCAAGGATGGAAGGGAAGGGTGGGGGGGGGGGGGGGGGACTGCCCCTGATGATATCTGTCTCTTTTAGAGAGATGCCCCCTCTGGAACCCAAAGTTACAACCAATGCATCTCCATTGCGATCTTCCCCCTTCATTCCCCAAATTAGTTCACAGGCTGGAGTAATGAGCAATTACTGACCTGACATGGTTTTATCACTGCTTACCTTTGAATGTTCTGGCATATTAATATCTTTATTTGTTTATTCTCTCAAGCAGGAGTGCAGTACAGTTTGTCGCTTATATGGCAGACATTTTGTGGAAACATTTACAACATTCATTTTATTAATGATTTAGTTTCTCATGGGTCCTTTAAATGCAATGTACAGTAGATATTAATGGACAGTAGTATCTAAATGTCATATAGCCTATGCAGCACTGAACCTACCAATCAAAACCATTCTGATTTATGAAACCCCATAATCGGTTTAAACCTGTATAATGTCAATGTTCCAAAACAAGAAACTTCTTTCATAGTGACTGGCAAATCAAAGTACTGAAAAATGCTTTGCTCTTAAAAAACGTAGAATAGTTTGTCCTGGCAGTGTTTTAGAACTCAGAGCATCATGATCTGAAGAGAAGTTATGGTACAATGATACAACCTTATACTAGGTACTGTAATGTATAGTATATAATGTATATAATTGTAAAGTATACAAAAATAATCCACGATTATTGATTATGCCAGTGTGTTAATAAAGCACAAACATCCATACATATTTTAAAAGTGTAGTATCTATTTCTGTAGCATAATACTCATATCCAGAAGGGAGAAATGCTTGAAGGGTCTGATGTTTTTTCCACAACCACATTTTATTTAGAAAAACAAGCTGGATTGGTTCTTTAATCAGCCCTTTTTTAACGTTTTGATGGTTTTAAAGGTTAGAATGTCCAGCTGTGCTGGATGTGAGCTGTGAGCTATTTGCCACATGTCTGTCTGTCTGTCTGTACTGTCTGGATTCCTACTCTGATGTCTTTCCTTGTTTGGGTCATCTTCAGCAGTAGCCTGTCTGTTATACTGCAATAGTACTGCTCTAAGAGCTGAGGCATTCAAGAGGTTTGAAAAGCATATGAAAGGATATTGCCCTCAACCAAATAAACAGGTAGTGAACAGTGAATTGCTTTTGACAGAACATGCAATTACAGCGCGGAAAAGGTTTTCCACTTAAAACACAAAACGACCAATTTCCCACCAATTCACCCATCAACTTTTAATTTCTTTTTATGATCTGCCTTTAGAATCCATTTAAAAATCAACTGCCCACAATGTCCGCTTGATAATGTAAGCCCTTTTCTAACCATTTGGCAAATAAATAGCTCCAAACCTTATGGTATAGTGAATCAGCCAACTATTCATACAGAACCAGTCCAAAATAATATAATGAGAAAATGCAAAATAATTTTATATTGACAAGTAAATCAATGAAATTTCCATTTATATTGAGCTAAAATAATTTTTTATAGAACAGCACTACGTGTACCACAATTATAATGTTAAATAAAAAGAAACAGATTTTTTTAACCAAATATTTGGTTAAAGATTTAGTTTAATAAACTTACTAATCAATTGACAATTGGCTTCTTTATCACCATAATTATTATTATTTAGGAATATTTAGTGACATTACTTGATAGGCTGACTTGTTAAAAATAAAAGTAAGGCACTGTTTGTACTACATCCTCTTAAATCTTTGGTGTAGTAATGCACCTTGAAGGTCTGCAAATGTGACCTTGGCAGAATTGTTCCCATTGTGTGGTGAAAGAAGGACTCCTCTGGATGTTGGTGCATCTGCAATCTTCGTATATTACAGTAACTGTGCATGACATACATGACATTATATTACAGGCATTCAGCAGACGCTCTTATTCAGAGCGACGGACAATGAAGTGCAAATCAAACCCAGGGACACGTGCGGTGAGGACACTAGAGGACAGTACGGTTTGAGTCCTTGAGTGACCACAGAGATACAAACTGAACCCTTGAAGAGTACATCAACTTACCAACAACGGTTGGCAGCTAGAACACCCCGAGTACAAAAATAACTAATAGAAGTTTTATAATCTATGGCAGGCACACGGCTAATGTGTCCTCTGACAGAATTACTGCACAGCAAAGCAACAGGGCTGCAGAGAGAAAAGTATGTTGCTTTGGATAAAAGTGTCAACTACATAATAAATAATAATAATAATAATAATAATAATAATAATAATAATAATTATTATTATTATTATAATGCATGCATTCTCTTAAAAATATGTTTTTAAAATACTGAGGCTTTTGTTAGCACCTTAATTCCCAGTTAGCACCATACCAGTTAACAGCATATCGCTATTGACTACAGCTTCGGCAGAAAAAAACAATGTTTTTTACATTGATACGCACATAAGCAGCCTGGTGTAATTATATTTATTGGGTGGCATGCACAACTCCCACACTGAACCATGCAGAAGAGTGCGTAGGCACAGTGAGCGTGCTTTGACCACTTTGATCATGGGGGGGGGGAGGGGGGGGGTCACTACTCTACAGCCAAGCATATGCAGGGGGAGGCTGTGAAGAGGTGGTCCATTATATCACCACCACTGACCTGCCAGGGAATGGGCTTTTATCCTTCTGCTGTTGGGAACTACGGTATATATAGTCTGTGAATTTACCCTGCCCAATCTGTGATTTGTTTTGCTGTGGCTTATCCACCCATTCATCCATTCATTCTCATCAATGACACATTGAATATATAAATAAAAGGGCGGCCTGTAGCCGGTCGGTGGTTCGATCGTCGGTGTATCCACAATAAGATCCGCACAGCCGTTGGGCCCTCGAGCAAGGCCCTTAACCCTGCATTGCTCCAGGGGAGGATTGTCTCCTGCTTAGTCTAATCAACTGTACGTCGCTCTGGATATGAGTGTCTGCTTAGTCTAATCAACTGTACGTCGCTCTGGATATGAGTGTCTGCCAAATGCCAATAATGTAAAAGAATGATTGTTTGTGTGAAGACAATTAATATTTATCCACATACGCATATGTTCACATGTTCACTTGTGCCCAATATTCACACTGATGATAATGTGATAATCTAAATGCAATCGTCCTGCATACTCAAACCCCTAGCCCTGCCACTCACAATCCATGTCTTAATCATTACACCACCTGCTCACCCAGCAGAAAGAAATGGCCGATGTGGTGACTTAAAAGCAGGGTTTGAGACGCCGTGACCAGGACTGACACTGGTGCCCACTGAGGTCCAGGGGAGACAGGCTCCCAGTCCCACTGCAGCTGGGGAGGGGGCCTTCAAAACACCCCCAAAAGGGTCTGACACTGGTTCCCACTGCGGTCCAGGGGAGACAGGGTCCCAGTCCCACTGCCGCTGGGGAGGGGGCCTTCAAAACACCCCCAAAAGGGTCTGACACTGGTTCCCACAGTGGTCCAGGGGAGACAGGGTCCCAGTCCCACTGCCGCTGGGGAGGGGGCCTTCAAAACACCCACAAAAAGGGCTGACACTGGTTCCCACTGAGGTCCAGGGGAGACAGGCTCCCAGTCCCACTGCAGCTGGGGAGGGGGCCTTCAAAACACCCCCAAAAGGGTCTGACACTGGTTCCCACTGCGGTCCAGGGGAGACAGGGTCCCAGTCCCACTGCAGCTGGGGAGGGGGCCTTCAAAACACCCACAAAAAGGTCTGAGAGCATGTCCTCCAGTTACAGCTGTGTCCCCATTGCGCATAATGTTTTTGAAATGTGCGTAAGCAACGCAAAATAAAACAAGTCTTCCTGGACGCCTTCCACACATTTCAAGCCAAACGACCTCCCACACGTATTTGAAACTCATGCTTTTCAGGCTGTTTAATTAAACTCTCTTTATACAACTGTGGCTCTGGTGTAATATTCCATTTTACACTTTTCTGTTAAATAACTGAGTCCTAGATATTCACTGCAAAGGTATGTTTGTACATCTTTTTTTTTATATGCGAAATATGTTTTTAGCCGTTTTCATAGACTGATTATGCACTTTGTCATCTGGAGTGAGAAATCTTAGGACATCTCATTAGAAAATGTGGGAATTTTTAAATGGTTATTAATACATATGTGGTGGTGCGTGCATTAATGTTGTGAGGGCAGTTAATTACATTCAAGAGATTAAAATTATCTGCAATCTCAAATCAGATTTACTGGCAGCTCATTTTCAGAATACAGAAAGCGTGATTGAGATGAGACTAATGAGAGTAACTTACATTTTTAGTAGAAAATGATTGTGCATTCTCACCAGACACCAAAACACAACGCATACATACAGTATGGGCACAGTTTTGAGTTTGTCCCTCATTTTTATCTGCAACTAAACTGGAATAGATTTTGTGCACTTCACTGTACATGTCAAGTTATATGCTCATAAGGTCTGACAATATAAGGTACTGATGCTATCCTTTTTTATTAGTTATAAATATTAGCAAACTGATAACAACGAAGGAAAATGTGTGTGCACGTTTCTACAAATTAAATAATGCTCAGTGTCAGCGTTAGATGCTGAGGTTTTCAGTCTATTGTCTCTTATGCTAAAGTAGTTTTGTTAATCTGATTGGGCAGACAATTCAACAGGCACACTAGACTTTTACACTGACAATAGTTACCACAGCAACAAAAAATACTTAGATCTGATGTCTTCCTATGGTTGCCCTCAATTTGTGATCTAACTCATATAGGTGTGCAGGTACGTGATCATTGATGAAAATAGAGTACACACAGAGGTGTATTTTGATTACATCTATTTGTTTATTTTCTTTCTGAAACTTTTCACATTATGTGCAAATGTAATTAAAGTGCAGAAAACTATGAGGAAAAAACATAGGTAAAAGTCAATTAAAATGGTTTAATATTTAAATGTTTAAAGTGGTTCTTTTAAAGTGTTTGTAAACTGTTAGCTCATTAACTAACTCTGGCGCATTTGCACTGATGTGGAAACTGAAAATGTTGATAATTGTGCACTGTCCCTGATAAAAAAATAAATGGGAGTATTGAAACTGACTGCTTCTGTAGTTCTTATCTGCACGTGTAGGTGTGCGCATTTTTGGGTGTTTTCCCCAATGTGCGCTCATATGTGCATGCGGCACGTGTGACTCCGCACCTGACTCATGTCTGCACATGTCAGTGAGACCAAAGCCGCCCTGGCCTCTCCCGACAGGTTAGCCGCATCTGACAGGGCTTGTCCTGTAATCACGTCTTCCCTCCCGCCCAAATACCGCCACGCGGCGCTCCTACAGGGTCACCTGACAGCCAGCCCGAAACACTAATGCTGTATGTTGTTCTTAAATGCAAAAACAGAAGGTTCCAATATTCGTTTGAGTTGAAACAAACATATTCACCTTTCTTGTTGGCCTTCCATCGAATTCCATTGATTCTTTTTTATTTTGAAATGTTTTGCCTGTTTTGTCCAATTTAAAATAGTTTTGGTATATTTTGGGGGAAAATATATGGCTATGCACACGTTTACATTTACATTTTTAGTCATTTGGCAGACGCTTTTAATCCAAAGCGATTTACAAGCGCATAGGTTCTTCCACAAGTTAAAGCATCCCATCCATAACTAGTAAAATACACATGAAGTGCTGTTCTAAACATACAGTCATCGTAAGTGCAATTATTATTTATTTATTTTTGGGTTAGACAAGAGGGATAGGGATATCGGAAAGGGGGGGGGGGGGATCAGGAGGTAGGACTAAGGTACAGTTTGAAAAGGTGTGTTTTTAGTCAGCGGGGAGGGATTCTGCTGTTCTGACAGTGGTAGGCAAGTCATTCCACCACTGAAGAACCAGAACGGAAAACAGGCATGAACATGAGGTTTTTTTTGGTTTTCAAAGTATAGCCATATGACAATACAACTGCCCCCTATCAGGTAAAGTGTGACTGTACCATGACTGCCCCTCTGCTTCCTGAGCCTGCACAGTGTAGAACACAGCAGACAGACGCAGAGCAACAGGTCTGTTAACTGAGCCTGCACAGTGTAGAACACAGCAGACAGACACAGCGCAACAGGTCTGTTAACTGAGTCTGCACAGTGTAGAACACAGCAGACAGACGCAGAGCAACAGGTCTGTTAACTGAGTCTGCACAGTGTAGAACACAGCAGACAGACGCAGAGCAACAGGTCTGTTAACGGAGTCTGCACAGTGTAGAACACAGCAGACAGACACAGAGCAACAGGTCTGTTAACTGAGTCTGCACAGTGTAGAACACAGCAGACAGACGCAGAGCAACAGGTCTGTTAACTGAGTCTGCACAGTGTAGAACACAGCAGACAGACACAGAGCAACAGGTCTGTTAACGGAGCCTGCACAGTGTAGAACACAGCAGACAGACGCAGAGCAACAGGTCTGTTAACTGAGTCTGCACAGTGTAGAACACAGCAGACAGATACAGAGCAACAGGTCTGTTCCCTGTGGAGCATCCCTGGATCTCTGTTAGGCAACCCAACTGAGTGTGGGACTCTGCCTACAGGGCAGTGAAAACCCAGCTATGTCTGATTTATGGCCCTGCCATGAGTCCAAGCAGGGTATAATTACCCTACACACACATGCACGCGCGCACACACACACACACACACACACACACACTCACACACACACACACAGACACACATACACACACACACACACACAGACACACACATACACACACAGACACACATACACACACAGAGACACAGACACACACACAAACACACAGAAATAGACATATACACACACACGCATACACACAGACATAGACACATACACACACACTGACAGACACACACAGACACACACAGACACAGACACCACAGACACCACACACACACGCACACACACACACACACACACACACGTACACACACACACACACACACACACACACACACACACCCACACTCAGATCCTCCAGCATTTAGATGTATTTATAAAAGAGCCATCCTTCCTGTACTTTAATGGTTTTATATTCTCTGCCCTTGTCCTTAGCTGAGCCTGACCAGGCTGATTTGCTACTCGCAACCTGCAATTGTACTCAGGGCCAAATATAGGAGCTGGAATGCTAGGGTGGGCTGCGTATGTGTCACACAACAAAGCTTCACACAAGGGTGTTGCCTGCTTTTTAACATCCTCCCCCATAACCGCCTATGTTGTTTGCATGGAAACGTAGTGATTGTGCCCCATCCAGCTCCCCACCCTCTACTTCAGACCAGATTTTGCCTCCCCGAAAAAAAAAAAAAAAAAAAAAGAGAAAACCTCCTCCTGCCTGATTTAGAGGCTTCCCTGCCCTCACCCCAGTGTGGGACAGCTGCTGAGTGCCTTCGGGAGAAGGCTCCACGCGCACCCCAGACTGCGGAGCAGGGGGGGGAGAGAAAACACAACACGACTCCCAGTCAACCCCACCGGCTCCCTCTCCACGCCCCGGCTGGCTTCTCCCTGGCACAGACTGGCGGGAGTCTGGGACGGGCGAGTGCACCAGTCTGCTTTCGTCCTGTCAGGCGGCACAGATGTGGCGCTGATGCAGTACTTCGCGGCGTGTCAACGCATCCGAGAATTGGGCCCTAATTTCACCCGATCAATTGGATGCTTGTGTGTTAATAAGAGTCTCGACCATTAAGTAAATTGATCACAGCTTAATAGTTTGGAAAACTATCATGCTACACTTGGTAGATACACAGAATATTGTTCTCGCTTGTTGTATGATTTTCTTGAAAAGCAAAACACTGATAAGGCTCTGGATTAATTTAGAGACACACAACGTTTGCTATTCACCAACTGCAAACATTGTGTTTCAAAAAGTACTGCTTAACCAATAATTTGCTGATTTGTTATTGTATTGCTTGTGTTGTAGACATTGCCTATGTAATGAGCTGACACTAATATTACCTGTCCTCAGCTGTCCTATTCTTTATGAATGCACATTTGTGTTTAAGACAACTCTGTACTAGAAGCTGTGTGCTGTACTCATATTAACCATGCTCTACAGCAGTAGTCCTCACTCCCGGTCCTGGAGAACTGCTTTTTGTTTTCGCCTTAATATCAGCCACAAATTCAGACCCAAGACACCAGGTGAGGTGAGTTAACTGTGTAGTGAACTTCTTTAATTGATGAAGTGCTGAGTAGTGAGGACCCCAGCACACCCTGCGGCGCTCCAGGAGTGAGGACCCCAGCACACCCTGCGGCTCTCCAGGACCAGGAGTGAGGACCCCAGCACACCCTGCGGCTCTCCAGGACCAGGAGTGAGGACCCCAACACACCCTGCGGCTCTCCAGGGCCAGGAGTGAGGACCCCAGCACACCCTGCGGCTCTCCAGGACCAGGAGTGAGGACCCCAGCACACCCTGCGGCTCTCCAGGACCAGGAGTGAGGACCCCAGCACACCCTGCGGCTCTCCAGGACGAGGAGTGAGGACCCCAGCACACCCTGCGGCTCTCCAGGACCAGGAGTGAGGACCCCAGCACACCCTGTGGCTCTCCAGGATCAGGAGTGAGGACCCCAGCACACCCTGCGGCTCTCCAGGACCAGGGGTGAGGACCCCAGTACACCCTGCGACTCTCCAGGACCAGGAGTGAGGACCCCAGCACACCCTGCGGCTCTCCAGGACCAGGGGTGAGGACCCCAGTACACCCTGCAGCTCTCCAGGACCAGGAGTGAGGACCCCAGCTCACCCTGCGGCTCTCCAGGACCAGGAGTGAGGACCCCAGCACACCCTGCGGCTCTCCAGGACCAGGAGTGAGGACCACTGGTCTACAGTTTTCATCAGCAGTGTTTCACTCTACCTTCCATTTGTCTTGGAAGATATGTAACGCAGCTTCAATAGTGGCATTTTAGTTATTATTGTGGTTCTGGTCTCTGGTGGTCACTGAAGTCTCCCAGCTGTTTTCACTTGCCAATAACAAAAGGTGAGCTGTTCAGTGTAATTTAATTGAAATATTCAGACAAAATTACTTGCCATATTCACAGACTATTGGTGGCATCGGCTCAGGTGGTAAGAGCAGTCGTCTGGCAGTCGGAGGGTTGCCGGTTTGATTCCGCCCTGGGTGTGTCAAAGTGTCCCTGAGCAAGACACCTAACCCCTAAGTGCTCCTGACAAGCTTGGTTGGTGCCTTGCATGGCAGCCAATCGCCATTGGTTTGCGAGTGTGTGTTTGAATGAGTGAATGAGATGCATCAATTGAAGCGCTTTGGATAAAGGCGCGATATAAATGCCAACCATTTACCATTACTATAAAATTTGTTTGGATTATCAAGCAACTTTTCAGAAATAACTACAAATCTGAAAAGAGTCCAGACTTTAATATTAGCACACAATTACAAACAAGAGCAAGCCTGCTCCCTATGATTACAAATGTTTAAAAGCAGAAACCTGAGTGACCATGCGCCTGTAATACAGCGAGATGTAAATGGGGATGATTATAGTTTATGCGCAAGCGTGCCCAGATCGTGTTGACCGCAGAGTGCAGATGGGACCGTGGAGGTCACAGGGAGGGTCATGGACGGTCCCACAAGCGTTCGCTGGGACCAGCCCCCTCGGCTCCACATGTGGCACACAACCTCTCGGCCCAACCCTTCAAATACTGCAAGCACCATATTAAAATAATTGAAGGACCACATTCGCCATGATAAAAACTTCCTCAGACGACCCAGCCGGCAGTTTCCATACCGTGCGGTTTCACTGGCGAACCCAGTCAGAGAGAGACGATGGACAACTGAGGGGTCCATCTCCAGCTGCGTCTGAAAATGCGAAGTATCATCCACACCAGCCGCCATTTTGATTTCCCCCCCCCCTACACCGGGCCCTGGCTGAAATGGCATCTCCATTCCATGCCACCCTAATCGTCGAACATACTGACCGGCAGCCCCAGTGTCGAATTGAACATTTCCAGTGCGGCGGCGCGTAGTCGGAATATTTTCGGGGGGGGTTGAAAAAGGAACGCGGCTCCCCCTCCCGCGACGTGGCTGTCTGTTTCCGTGACGGCGGCGCAGAGGCATGCAGGTGTGTTGTGATTGCGGGGCGGCAGCAGGTGTCGGAGCCCATGAGAGGTGCTGTCATCTGCGCGACCCTCCGCGGCTGCTCTTGAGAGACGGGGCCCGGGCGAGGTGCGAGACGCTGCCCACCGTCTTTAATTTTCACCTCCTCTGCCAAGTCTCCTGTCGCCGCTGCCTTCGGAGCGGGGAGAGCGCGGTTTTTCGAGGCTCTGAAGAGCCGCCCGGCCGCCTCCTCCTCGTCTTTTAGTCGGCGGAACGAGCTCGGAGGCGCGCGGACGGCGGAGCGGATACGATGTTAAAGGGCGCGCGGGGGGGGGGGGGGGGGGCTTTGAGGCCGGACGGGTCGTGAGTTTTCGGGCGCTCGGAACGGGCGATAAACCGAACTCACTCGACAAAAAGGCCTCTTCGACGAACGGCCCCCGCAGACGATTGATAACGATATTAGTGACGAAGCAAGCGTGGTTGGCCTGGCGCCGGTGAATGTGCTGTAATAGTGCGGTAACTCCGGCGGAGTTCGTTAGCTGATGAAATGTTTACAGTGAGCCCGGTAGCCTTGAGGGTGCCAGAGCCGAGCGTGGCGCAAGAAGCCCAGGAAAACAGTAATTGGGTTTTGCAAAAAAAAAGGGACGGCTTGTTTCAAAAAAATAAATGATGTGCCTTGCTTAAATACCATTGCCGTGCATTAAATCTAATATTAGTTCATTTAGTCACACCTCCAGGAAGAGAAACGTTAATTTTCTGTAGTTAATGTATCTGTTTTTAAAGCAGAAATGGGGACTTAATCGTAGGTTAAGACCTGATTTATTATTATTTATTAAGCTGTCACCTCTAAAAATATCCCCTAGAATATTGAGCTCTGACAGTTATTCGCCTTTGTCCAGTTTCAGCCAGAACTAAGTAGATGTGAATTTCTCTGTTTATATATGACATTTTCAGTATGTCTGTGTCTGTCTGTCCCTGTTCTAGTATGTCTGGTTTGCTTACTGTATCTGTCTGGTCTGTCTGTCTGAATGACTGGAAGGACACGGAGGGGTGGGGGGCTTTGTGGGTGGATGGTTAAGCATGACTAACGGACAAGTCAAGTGCAATAACTGTGACACCTTGTTTTTTATGTGTTTGTTTGTTTGTTTTGTTTTTCTCGGCTGGGGTTTCTGCCTCCCGTGCATGGTGTATCATCAGTAATCTCAATAACTAGAGAGAAGGGGAGAAAAGGGTACATTCTTTGTCAGAGTACTAAGTTGAAAGGTTGTGAACATGCACAAAAATACGCACTCTCTCTAAATGTCTAAAATGTATGCATCAGTTTGGGTGGAAATACTGTATTGCTACATTTTCAGTCGGGCCTCGGAATGTCTAATCGAGAGTAATCTGTGACTGAAGAGCCCGGGCTGTGGGAAAAGGTGATGGAAGGTCACTGAGTAAGATCTCTCCCCAGGGGATCGTTTCTGAAGTCGACGCAGGGAACTCTGGTTCCCACCGTTTCTCAGGAAGTCCGACGATGAGGGGATGGAAACGTGCGGAGTTTTCACTCCGTCGGTAGGTGAGGCTCAGATGGCCGGGCCTGGCCACTCTCTGTCATCGCCAGCCCTGTTAGATTTGCGCCAGGAAACCGCGAGGAAGTCCCCGTTAGTCACCACGGAGATAACCTACATAGACTTCGCTTTCATTTCAAAGTTGTAAAATACTGCAATAACTCACCTGCCCACGAAAGAAAACATGATAAGATCCACGATAGCTACATTACGATTGTACAGCCGTTAACCCTGCATTGCTCCAGGGGGGATGTTTCACTGCTTAATCTAGACAACCGTAAATTGCTTTGGATACAAGCGTTAGCTAAATGACAAATAGTTATGCTATTATTACAATGCAATTGTCAGTATGCACGATACACAAGTTTAATCCATTGAAATTCCCATGAAAAAAACAAGGAGCACTGGTTCAGTGTATAGTGTCATACTCCTGTAGCAAAAAAAAAAATCTATCTAATTATTGACCAATGATGCAGCCACAAACAAAGGACTTTTCTGCTATTGTTGCTAAACAATGAATTTGCCGATATGAGCCCAAGGAGAAACATTGCATCCAGTAAATGTTGAACAAACTTCCTTGAAGGAAACTTGTTTTTCATATCATTGAATCAATATAATCTGGACTGTATTATGGATATCATTGGTATGGCCTACATGCTTCTCTTTTGAAAATACTTCTCTATGTGTTTAATTTTTATGCATTGCATAAATATATATATTTTTTTTTACAAAATCCTCACGTGAAACTTTTAGACTTCTGGCTAAATAAAGGATAAATAAAAATATAAAAACATGTATAAAAAGATGTAACATGCCAGGTTGGTCCAAACCAGATGGTTGCTCAACAGCAGTTTTAAGATATAAGTTTGAATGATGAGTTACAACTGACACATTTTCAGATAGAATGCAGATCCTAAAGCATTTCGGTGGGTTTTTTAATTTCGCATCCCGCAGTGAAGATTGTGTATGAGCAAAAGGAAACTGGTCACAGAGGTCCTTATTAAACACCACAAATTACTGCTCTTTCCTTTTCGGAAACCACTGCAGAAACAAAACGGTTAAAAAGAGGTGGCTGTGCAAAATTAAAATCTTCTGGTCAAAGCCTTCCCACAGCAAAAGCCTTTCACCGGGTTTAAAGCTGGGAACTGCATTACAGGATTAAAAACTTTGCCTTTAAAAATAGTTTCAATCAAAATACAGATACGAGATCTGAAATACTGCACTGAAATACTCACAAGCAATATCACACGCACCAGCCAAGTGACGACTTTTGCACTCTTGTAGATTGTCAAAATGCATAATAATGTATAATGTAAACATTTTCGAATAGCGTGATGTAGTAGTAGACAGTAGTGTGTGGGGCAATGCTGGAGCCGATATTCTGCTCAACAAATATGTTCCTTTCTAACTGTTCCTGTGGCCTTACGTCAGGCTTACGGCGCTGTCAGGGACATGACAACCGCCTGTTGTTCACAATGTGTATGAGCTGGTTAACAGAGAGCAGGGTCGTGTGGCCCCAGTTTCAGTGGAGATTACTCATTTCACATAACACTCATTTAGCACTTTATTAGGTTTTTAATTAGACTTCTTTTTTTACTCATTGGTCTTCTGCTGCTGTAGGTTTGGCACGTTGTGTGTTCAAAGATGCTCTTCTGCATACTACTGTTGTAACTGTCACCTTCCTGTCAGCTTCAACCAGTCTGGCCCTTCTCCTCTGACCTCTCTCATTAACAATGGATTTATGCCTGCAGAACTACTGCTCACTGGATGTTTTTTGTTTTTCGCACCATTCTCTACAAAGACTGTCGTGCATGAAAATCCCAGGAGAACAGCAGTGTCTGAGATACTCAAACCACCCTGTCTGGCACCAGCAATCATTCCACGGTCAAAGTCACTTAGATCATATTTATTCCCTATTCTGACATTTGGTCTGAAGAATAGCTGAACCTCTTGACCATGTCTGCATGCTTTTATGCATTTAGTTGCTGTCTGATTAAATATTTGCATTAACAAGCTGATGCACAGGTCTACCTAATAAAGTGCTCTCTAAGTGTAGTTATCTCAACACAGTCTGTTTTTTCACTAAAGCAAAGGGTAGTGTCTTATGTGAAGGTGGCAAGATTGAACCTGCTGTAGATGACCTAGAAACCAGCCCTCCATTTCTCCACACCTTCTGCAGTGAACATCAAAGTCAGCACACATTGCATTCTGTCAAAGTCAAACATAACTATTTTACTGTTGCTTCTAGTATATACTTTCTGCAATTGTTTGGCTACATGTATCATGCTGTGCAGACCAGGAAAATCGATCGCCTGGAACATATTTGAATAAGCAAATATTATTTTCTTGTGAATTTCTCTTGAGAAAGGACATTTAAAAGCTATAACGGTATATGTCTTAGCTGTAACAGGAAGTTAGACCCAGTTACATTACATTATTGGAATTTGGCAGACGCTCTTATCCAGAGCGACGTACAGTTGATTAGACTAAGCAGGAGACAATCCTCCCCTGGAACAAGGCAGGGTTAAGGGCCTTGCTCAAGGGCTACACCGGGATTAGAACCACTGACCTTGCATGTCCCAGTCCTTTACCTTAACCACTGTGCTACAGGCCGCCCCAGTTAACTCCCCATGCTTCAGCATCATTGTTACAATGTTGGAATGCAACTTAAAGACATTTCCACCGGACAGACATTACAGTACCGTACATTATTTTACATTTACAGCGGGGTCATAACTTAAAGCTCGTGTATGTACATCGATGGGGTTTTAGACTGAACCTTCAACTTACCCTCATTATCAGGATAAAAAATCTCATGGTACATCATCTTTTCAGCCACACTTGGACTTGCTTACGCTCCAGTTTCGTGGTCAGACGCACGTGAGTGTGTGTGTGTGTGTGTGTGGGTGTGTGTGTGTTTGTGTGTGTGAGACCCGTTATCAGTGTCCATCAAAGGTCCCATGCCTGCAGACGTGCAGGGTTTTGTGGAGATAGTGAGTAAGCCCCTTTTCTACATGTCCAAATCGCAAATGATCTGCTTGCATCCATAATCTAGTTTCTGTGTCAGCACTGGTTTGACAAAAACAATAGCTTTGATAAGGGGTTAGATCTTCAGTGGGCAATTGTGTAAACCAACACCGGTGCACCTTTTATCTCTCCATGACGATAATAAAGTTGGGTGGGTTTGAAGGCTCGGGGGTGAAATTCATCCAAAACAAGCAGTCTGCACGAAACTGACTGAACGTCCTTTTTTATTTTTATTGTGTCAAAATAATTGGAACTTTTCTTATTTTCATTTTGCACTTGAAATAAAAATCTTGAATGCAATGTATTATGCATTTTTTTAGGAAATGAATGAAATACACAATCTTGCTCCTTTTGTCTATTTTTGATTTGTGAGTAGCTTGGATAATGTAGCTTTTCACTTTGAAATGCACTTGTATATCTGTGGAGCAGGCATGAACTTTCCTGTTAAATGTTAAAGTTAAAATGTCTTCTTATACAGGTCTACAACTTCTGTTCTTTTGGCTCTGTACACCAGCTCACATTGGATTTTAAATAAAGCACTGAATAGTGAGCTTAAAATATATACTGTCACCTTAAATTTGAGGATATTTACATCCATATCAGGTGATCGGAGTAGGAATTGCCTTTTATACATAATCCCCCCATTTAAGGGACCAAAAGTAATTGGACAGTAATTGGACAATCGCAGCTGTTTCTGACTAGACAGGTTTTTTCAATGGCTACCTTAGTGTAGGTATAAGAAAGATTTCAGAATTGAGTCTTAATTCTTGAGTCTTAATTGCCTGATGACTGTTATTGCTTCTGCCAATGAAAGTTAAGGAAGCAATTATGAGGCTGAGAAATAAGAAAAAAAAAAGTCATAGGCCAAACAAGAGGCTTGCCAAAATAAATTATTTTAAACATCATTTAAAAGAAAGGACATTTTTCATCAGGCAGACGTGGATGTGTCTGCAGAAGACTTCACAAACAGAAATACAGAGGCAACACTGCAAGATGCAAATCATGAAGACGCTGCAAAAACAGGATGGGTTACAGCTTACTAACCTAAAAGAAAAAAAAAAGTACCTAAAAGAGCCTGCACGGTTCTGAAAAAAAAGTTATTGAGGACAGATAAGAACAAGATTGACTGCAAGAGGAAAGTGTGTAGGCCAAAATGAACTGCCCAGAATCCAAAGCACCCCCTTCATCTGTGAAACACGGTGGTAGGGGTGTTATAGTTTGGGCATGCATGGTTGCCACAGGTGCTGGCTCACTTGTCTTCACTGACAATGTAACTGCTGAAAGCAGCAGCAGAATGAATTCTGAAGAGTACGGATGCATATTGTGTGCTCAAGTTCAATCGAATGCCTCCAAACTCATTGGACAGTGCATCATCCAACAGCAAGGCAATGATCCTAAACATACACCAGTGCTCCCTTTCTTCTTATTGATGCTCCAAACAGTTTGTTTCAGTAAGCCTACTGTCTCAGACAGTTTTTTTTATTTTTATGCCCCAGACTTTTTTTCTCAGCCACATAATGGCTACCTTGACTGTCATTAGTACAACCCTGGTCTTCATGTTGACAAATGCAATAACAGACTCCAATGGCAAACAAAAGCCTAGACTAGATACTGAAAGCTTTCGTATTCGTGCATGAAGGAAGTGATTGAATTCGCCAGACAAAATCAGAAATAGCTGAGAAGTCAATTGTCCAATTACTTTCGGTTCTCTAAAATTGGGGACTGTGTGTGAAAAGGGATGTAATTCGGACACGGATCGGCCGATGTAGATGTAACCACCCTCAAATTAAAGGTGACAGTCTGCACATTACCCTCATTCATTCATTGTACAATTGTTCAAATACTTACAGACCTCACTGTCTCTTCAATGGTAAGAAAGAGGGTAATTCTTTGGCATAGTCTGGCTGAGGCCCAGGTTCAAACTCCCCACAATAGGCTTTTTAAACAACAGACTGAATCAAAGAGTCTACACAGTTGTTTGTCTATCACTGAGATTGAGGGAAATGCGGTGTTCTATAAATAGAATCTAAATAACCCGTACAGCGTGTAATGGTTTAATTGGATCCGTGCTTTAGTACTCATTAAGGTCTAATGGTAGAGTATACTACTGCCCTCCTAAATAGAGCAACAGTACCTAAATGCTTATTTAGTACCCATAGCCATCCTCCCTGAGTTGCTCCATTCCCCAAATATGTTTCTCACTCTAACAGGGAGTTGACATTAAATTGATTGGATGGATTTGGGGATTGAATGCAAATTTGAATGATGTCGTGTCAGAGAGATTATTTGTCATTCTTGAAAATGTGCTCCGGCCTCTAAGTCCCTCTACCTTGCCAGAATCCATAAGTGTTAATTATAATGACTCAGTGTGGCAGACCGAGCTTTCGCCCGATTCCTGAGTGCCCTCGGATAAACAGAGCCCTGCCCGCGCTCGTTAGCAGGTGTGTGCGAGTTAGCCCCTTTATTGCTCGAACGAGGGCTCGATCAGTACTCCCAGAGGGCCGGGACGAGGCCTGTGGGCAACTACCGCCCAAGGAACTGAGGTGATTACAGTAAATCCTTGTAGATGTCAACCAAGGGGAATTAACTATTTATGGAGTTTAATGCAGGAAACATATTTCAGTTGGATAGGCACAGGTTCACATAGAAATCCTGAAGTCAAACCTACATCAGGGTTGTGCCAACTGTTTAACATTAATTTATGCATTTATTTACATAATAAAAACACCCAAAAGATCTTACTGTATTACTATCATTGGCTTTCTTATTACAATTTGTAGTGGCTTCTCTTTTCTTGCCATGTCTACACAATGTCGAATTTAAATACATGGGATGAAATGTGGACCACGAGTAGATAATACCAGTGAACATGGCACATGTGACACATACAATCAATCGTCACATGCAAGACTATTGCCGTTATATACAGTAAAAATTGGCAGATCTATGTCATTCCATTTTCAAGCTTTAAACCATTAAAATTGAAATATAAATAATTCATAATTAATGACAGTTGTCGATTAATTAATAAGTCAAAATACCATACATTAGGCTTAAGACAAATACATAAGGGTCAAGACAAATAACTCAACCTACCGTACACTGATATTCTGTTCAGTCATTAATACATACAGTTGGCTCCAGAATTATTGGCACCCTTAATAAAAATGGATAAAAAAGTTGCATAAAATAAACAACATGGATAATGTTCTATTATTTTATGTTCAAACAAACAGGAAAACTCTATACTCTTATTTCAATACATTTAATCTCATGTTTGATTATTATTTTTTGTTTAGTAATCTGAAAACCAGTTTCATACAGACTGTTTGTTTTGGATGAATTCCCCCCAAACCTTAAAACTCACCCAACTTGGTATTATAGTCATAGAGAGATGAAAGGGAGCTGTGTTGGTTTACACATTGCCCACTGAAGATCTTCACAAAAGTTACAAATTATTGTATATAAAATTGAACAAGGTGAAATTTGGTAATACATTACTTCAATTCACTTAATCTCAGTCTAAAAGAACTATATTGTGTCATTCCATCACCTCCTGTTTATAAAAGGAAAGTAACAAGCATGCAATATCCTGTTGTCAACCATTAGCATGGGAAAAGCCAAATAACTTTAAATTCAGACAGATACAGATGGTAACTGACCGTCACAAGTCAGGTAATGGGTACAATAAAATACATAAACAGTTAAACACGCCACTTAACGCTGTAAGGGAAATCATAAAAAGGTGTAAAACATATGAAATGGTTGCAAACTTGCCAGGAAGTGGATGCAAGTCCATATCATCCCCACAGATGGTAAAGAAGATAGTGAGGGAGGCGGTAAGTATTGGTTGTGTCTTGGGGTCACCAAGTCAAAAGAAAACAAAAAATGGTACCTGCATACGAGGGTGGTACAAAGACAGCCCTTACTAAGCACAATAAACAAAACCAAGCATCTTGAGTTTGCAAAACCTCTTTGGAATTATGATTGGAAGAGAGTGCTATGGTCATATGAGACCAAAATTTAATGTTTTGTCCATATACACAATCAATATGTCTGGAGGCAAAACGGAATGCATACAAGGAGATGCATACCTTCTGTCAAATATGGGAGGGAGTAATTGATTTTTTGGAGATTTTTTGCTGCCAGTAGTCCAGGGGTACTATTTAAGAACAATGGCATAATGAATTCAACAAAGTACCAGGAAATAATGGCAGAAAATCAGGTTGCCTCTGCTAGGAAGTCGAGTCAGTTTAATACTCTGATAATTGATATTTAACCATACAGCCTGTCATCTTAGCTGGCTGGGAACAGTTAAAAAAAAAAAAAAATAGGTACCACGCATAATGTGGAAGAGAGAAGAGCCTGCCAGTTGGGACACTGCGGCTTGGCTTTATACTGGAAAAACGAATGAAACTCATCAAGCCGAACTACTGAATAAACAGATTTTCAGGAAGATCACACATTACTTAGTGAAAGGGAGGCTCTGACTCACTGTGGCCATTGAAAGATTCCGTAGGCCTTATCGTGAGGAGCAGGGGCCGTCCTGGCACTGCCTCTATAGCCTACACAAAGGGCCGTCAAACATCCGAGGCAAATAAATCCCCCTATTCCCAACTTAACTGATGTGTATCCTGCTGCCAAATGGCAGCTCTACATCACACTGGTGAAATGCACTGATGGTGGCAATGAGTCACCTCTATACTATAAAGTGCTTTGAAATTAATGAAAGTTGTGAAATAAATCTGTGAATTCTTCTTTGCTTCTTCTTCTTCGCTAATATTGTTATTGTTATTATTAGTAATATTATTATTATTATTATTATTAGCAAGATGAGTGGATGCAGGTAACATTGCCTCCCTAGTACTGGAAGTAAAGGCCAGTTTTCACATGAAACATAACCAGTTCGAAGCAGAATAAAATTGTCAAAGAGAGAAAATAACTGCTATGTGTTAATGTAAAAGTTTATACCCATTGCTGCTGTTCACAGCACACTGTACCTGCTGCACTTGACTGCATGAGACAAGTGTTCATTTGCGTCTGGGCATGCTCCCAGAAAATTCAGAACAAAAAGAAAAAAAGTGTGAAAAAGATCAATTGAAATAGAACTGTTGGAGGATGTCATAGACACACAGCGCCCTGGGCGACATAAGGTCAACATCCCACCCACTCTCGGTTTCCCATAAAGATAACCCAGAGAAGAGCACAAACCAGTGGGTGCACCTGGGGTGGGGGGATTATCATAATCATGAATTTTTATCATCACTCTCATTTCCTGTAAAATGCTAATGAAATCTCAATGCAGTTTCTCTAGTGGTTTGTTTTTTCGGCGCTCTTGCAGACTTGCAAACAAGTGGCCCACACTAAATTACAGATGTATGGTTTGGACTGAAAACAGAGAGATGTGCTAATATTGAGTAGGTACAGTACGACCTTCCAGTGTGATCTGTTTCACAGTAAAGGTCAGATACGTGACTCCTAAAGGCACGCCGAAGTGGTTTGATAGAGCAAATATATGCATGTATTTGCCATAATATGCATAGCTGTGCACACAGTGAAGTAGAATCACAAGTTTCCGAGTACTTCTCAGAACTAATATTGAGGAAGAGGGCCCGTGATCAGAAGGTAGCGTGTTTACTTCTGCTTTAGGCACTACGATCCTCACAACTCCATACTGTATATCATATTGCTGTTTACCTGTGTGTTTCTCTGCCTCTAAGAAGAGGGGGCAACTAGCATGCATGATGATCTGTACAGCACAAACCACATCCTACTGAACAGATGTTGACTAGGAGAGCATTTTCTGCATTCATTCTGGAAGTACCCATATCTAAATATCTACATTACTCATAATGCGTTGCCTTCATTTGGTAGGAAGCTGTAACGCGAGGCACCTACGAGAGTACATCTGAGAAATCACACCACCCCAGGTTTGTAATGGAACTACTTTTGAACTGTGGTGCATGCAATATGAGATGTCATAGAAAATATAACCATAATTTTTCTGTTTCTGTGTCTGTAAATCATCTGATTCAATGTGATAGGAGTATCTCTTAGACGTGATGAAACAAAGTATAAAATTGGGCAGAATACCAACCGCATTTGTTCATTTACACAGAGTGATCTTATAGATGTATCGTTAGAAATTAACCTCCAATTACTAATGTTACGTTGAGCTCCAACAAGTGGCAGATTTGAAAAGGTACCTGGACAGGTATATATATCAAGGCTTAAATGAATAAGACAGAAATGCCTGGTTTGAATGTTGGAGAAATGAGAATGAGACCACAGAAGAAGGAACGTGATCCATAGCACGTGGGCCCGTGCTGGAAAGAGACGTGAAGCGAAAGGGAGAACGATGGAGGGAGGGAGGGAGGGATGAGAGAAAGGGAGGAGAAGAAATGGGGGAGCAGGAGAGTGAAGTGCGAGGTTGTCTCAGTGAGAGCAGCTGGGCAGAGCACAGAGTGGGTGGAAGTGGTGGAGCTCGTGGGCGGGCTTTGGGCGCTCCTGCCAACTGTCCGTAAAACTCACGGACAGTTCACAAAAAAAACAGCTCCGTTTATTTATTATCGCTAATGCTTGACGAAGAGTGGGCCTTTTTTTTTTTTTTTGACAGGTTTAAACACGAAAAAGTGAAAAACTGAGGCACGGTAACTGTAAAGTGAATTTGTTGTTTATTAACGTGCATGCGAGACATACCAAGAATGCTATTAAACCGTCTGAATTATTTACTGCGATGCATAATTTATTTTTCTTCCAAAAAACAATCTGCTCTGAAGTGGCAACTTCCAAATCCTGTTGCATTACAGTGCTACTTCCAGCTTATTTGAATGGGTTTGTTTAAAAACACTTTTGCTGCTGTAGCCTATGTAGCCTTGGGGGTTTGACACATTGTGTGTTCAGAGATGCTCTTCTGCATACCACTGTTGTAATGTGTGGTTATTTGCGTTACTGCCACCTTCCTGTCAGCTTTGACCACTCTGGGCCTTCTCCTCTGACCTCTCTCATTAACAATGCATTTCTGTCTGCAGAAATGGGTGTTTTTTTTCGCACCATTCTCTGCAAACTCTAGAGACTGTTGTGCGTGAAAATCGGCAGATGAGCAGTTTCCAAGATACTCAAACCACCCTGTCTGGCACCAACCGAAAAATAGCTGAACATACCTTATGCAGTTTAGTTGCTGCCACATGATTGGCTGATTAAAAATTTACATTAAGAAGCTGGTGTACAGATCTGCCTAATAAAATGCTCACTGAGTGTAGTCTATAGTTCCATATTCCATAAATGGCTATTACATTTGTACATTGTTCTAAATAACATCATGCTTTTTAATAAATCCTTAAATCCTAATGACAATAATATGCTAATATGCAATTTCGTCACTGGCAGAAACTCACAACTGAATGTTCTCAGACAAGCTCTCTTTAGGCACGTCAAAGAGGAAACGTGTGACCTGCTGTTTTCGACACAGTTTTTGCAGCTGAGGGCCCAACAGTTGTTTAGTACATTAAGCCCAAGAGTTCAATTAAGACGTCATATGTCATGCACTGAATGTAAAACAGAAAAAAAGACGATTATAAACAATGGCAGTGTTTCTTTGAAGTTGACTTTGCTCAAGACGCAAAGCACACAATGGCATGTCATTTCCTGTGACTTCAAAAACTCCACTAAAGTTTTTTTTTCTTTCATGTGGTTTTCCCTCAATCTCGTCTTTTTATGCTGCGAACGGGCCCCGCTACGGCTCTGCGCACTGCACACGCAGTGTAGCTCCATCCTGAAGGGCCTACGGGTCTGCGGGTTCATGTCATTCACAGGAAACGGGCAAGGTTCATGCAGATGCCAGGAAATATCAAAGAACACAAGGCCAGTTTGGGGGGACAGAGCAGGTTTTGTGATGTGAAAAAAATGTTATTGAAGTGCAGGGACTTCCTGCAGAGTCATTGGCAAACAGTTGGTTAACAGTTTGTGAACAGATCTGCGAAGGCTTTTAATTTGCTAAACGGACCAATAGCACTGAGAAATGGATTGTTTTACATTTCAGATATTTTTATATTTTCATATATTTTTGTATTTTAAAACCAAATTGGCAAAAAGTACAAAGTACCATCACAAAGTTAAACAATTAGCAGAAATGAGCAGATTCTGTGACTTCTGTATTGTCCATTCAGGATAAATGATGAAATCTTAATTTGTTTTCCCCTGCTGAGTCTTCTTTAGCTGAAAGAGAATACGCCCAGCTGTCCTGGCTGTTATTACCTTCCCCGAGCGTGAAAGGTGAATTATATACAGTGTTCTACAGCTACACTCTCAGAATTAAAGTGCCTAAAAGTTATGAATTCTTTTTACCTACCTTATAGGTACATAAAATTGTACCCATAGCCAGCAATGAATTATGAATATGTAGCTATTTGTATTTAATTTGTACATTTCTGTACCTTGAAAAAGTGCGTGGGTGAGGGAGGTGAGGAGGTGTGGAGGTGAGGAGGTGAGGGAGGTGTGGAGGTGAGGGAGGTGAGGGGGTGAGGGAGGTGTGGAGGTGAGGGAGGTGAGGGAGGTGTGCAGGTGTGGAGGTGAGGGAGGTGAGGGAGGTGTGGAGGTGAGGAGGTGAGGGAGGTGTGGAGGTGAGGGAGGTGAGGAGGTGAGGGAGGTGTGGAGGTGAGGAGGTGAGGGAGGTGAGGGAGGTGTGGAGGTGAGGAGGTGAGGGCGGTGAGGGAGGTGTGGAGGTGAGGAGGTGAGGGAGGTGAGGGAGGTGAGAAGGTGAGGGAGGTGTGGAGGTGAGGAGGTGAGGAGGTGAGGGAGGTGTGGAGGTGAGGAGGTGAGGGAGGTGAGGGAGGTGTGGAGGTGAGGAGGTGAGGGAGGTGAGGAGGTGAGGGAGGTGAAGGAGGTGAGGAGGTGAAATGAGGTGAGGGGGTGAGGGAGGTGTGGAGGTGAGGGAGGTGTGGAGGTGAGGAGGTGAGGGAAGTGTGGAGGTGAGGGGGTGAGGGAGGTGAGGAGTTGAGGGAGGTGTGGAGGTGAGGGGGTGAGGGAGGTGTGGAGGTGAGGAGGTGAGGGAGATGAGGAGGTGTGGAGGTGAGGGAGGTGAGGGAGGTGAGGAGGTGAGGGAGGTGAAGGAGGTGAGGAGGTGAGGGAGGTGTGGAGGTGAGGAGGTGAGGGAGGTGTGGAGGTGAGGAGGTGAGGGAGGTGAGGGAGGTGTGGAGGTGAGGAGGTGAGGGCGGTGTGGAGGTGAGGAGGTGAGGGGGTGAGGGAGGTGTGGAGGTGAGGAGGTGTGGAGGTGAGGGAGGTGAGGGAGGTGTGGAGGTGAGGAGGTGAGGGAGGTGAGGAGGTGAGGGAGGTGAAGGAGGTGAGGAGGTGAAATGAGGTGAGGGGGTGAGGGAGGTGTGGAGGTGAGGGAGGTGTGGAGGTGGGGAGGTGTGGAGGTGAGGAGGTGAGGGGGTGAGGGAGGTGAGGAGTTGAGGGAGGTGTGGAGGTGAGGGGGTGAGGGAGGTGAGGGAGGTGTGGAGGTGAGGAGGTGAGGGAGATGAGGAGGTGTGGAGGTGAGGGGGTGAGGGAGGTGTGGAGGTGAGGGAGATGAGGAGGTGTGGAGGTGAGGGAGGTGAGGGAGGTGAAGGAGGTGAGGAGGTGAGGGAGGTGTGGAGGTGAGGAGGTGAGGGGGTGAGGGAGGTGAGGGAGGTGTGGAGGTGAGGGAGGTGAGGAGGTGTGGAGGTGAGGGAGGTGAAGGAGGTGAGGAGGTGAAATGAGGTGAGGGGGTGAGGGAGGTGTGGAGGTGAGGAGATGAGGGAGGTGAGGGAGGTGTGGAGGTGAGGAGGTGAGGGAGGTGAGGGAGGTGTGGAGGTGAGGGGGTGAGGGAGGTGAGGAGGTGAGGGAGGTGTGGAGGTGAGGAGGTGAGGGGGTGAGGGAGGTGAGGGAGGTGTGGAGGTGAGGAGGTGAGGGAGGTGTGGAGGTGAGGGAGATGAGGAGGTGAGGGAGGTGAGGAGGTGTGGAGGTGAAATGAGGTGAGGGGGTGAGGAGGTGAGGAGGTGAGGAGGGGAAATGGGGTGAGGAGGTTAGGAGGTGAGGGAGGTGAGGGGGTGAGGAGGTGAGGGAGGTGTGGAGGTGAGGAGGTGAGGGAGGTGAGGGAGATGAGGAGGTGAGGGAGGTGAGGAGGTGTGGAGGTGAGGAGGTGAAATGAGGTGAGGGGGTGAGGAGGTGAGGAGGTGAGGAGGTGAGGAGGGGAAATGGGGTGAGGAGGTTAGGAGGTGAGGGAGGTGAGGGGGTGAGGAGGTGAGGAGGGGAAACGAGGTGAGGAGGTGAGGAGGTGAGGGAGGTGAGGGGGTGAGGAGGTGAGGAGGGGAAACAGGGTGAGGAGGTTAGGAGGTGAGGGAGGTGAGGGGGTGAGGAGGTGAGGAGGTGAGGGAGGTGAGGAGGTGAGGGAGGTGAGGAGGTGAAACGAGGTGAGGAGGTGAGGGAGGTCAGCTCCAGCACGGCAAACTTGGCAGATAGTTTGTGGGGCTCCCCGAATTCAAGTCAACCCAGACTGGCGGAGCAAGATCCTCGCAAGGTGTTTGCCTCGGACTGCAGGGAAGGACCAGGGACTCTGCCCATTTGCACAGGGAGAGAAAGAGAGTCTGCCCATTTGCACAGAGAGAGAGAGAGTCTGCCCATTTGCACAGAGAGAGAGTCTGCCCATTTGCACAGGGAGAGAAAGAGAGTCTGCCCATTTGCACAGAGAGAGAGTCTGCCCATTTGCACAGAGAGAGCCTGCCCATTTGCACAGGGAGAGAAAGAGAGTCTGCCCATTTGCACAGAGAGAGAGAGTCTGCCCATTTGCACAGAGAGAGAGTCTGCCCATTTGCACAGAGAGAGCCTGCCAGTTTGCACAGAGAGAGTCTTCCCATTTGCACAGAGAGAGAGTCTGCCCATTTGCACAGAGAGAGAGTCTGCCCGTTCGCAGAGAGAGAGAGAGAGTCTGCCCGTTTGCACACAGAGAGAGAGAGTCTGCCCGTTTGCACAGAGAGAGAGAGAGAGAGTCTGCCCATTTGCACACAGAGAGAGTCTGCCCGTTTGCACACAGAGAGAGAGAGAGTGTCTGCCCGTTTGCACACAGAGAGAGAGAGAGAGTCTGCCCGTTTGCACAGAGAGAGAGAGAGTCTGCCCGTTTGCACACAGAGAGAGAGAGAGTCTGCCCGTTTGCACACAGAGAGAGAGAGAGTCTGCCCGTTTGCACAGAGAGAGAGAGAGAGTCTGCCCGTTTGCACAGAGAGAGAGAGAGAGTCTGCCCGTTTGCACACAGAGAATTGCAGGCTGCCACGCCGTGTGGAGACGGGAGCTATGATAAATAATGAGGGCGGCGGATCCTGAAATAGCCTCCCCCCTCTTCTCTGTGGTCCGCTCTTGTGAAGCTCCCATCCAGCCGTGACTTCCCAAGTGAACCCTCCCTTCAGCCTCCCCCGTTTTGGTTAACATCTCGGCTAAATTTGTTGCCGCGCTCCTGTAATTAAGCCAGCGCTGGAGCTCTAGATACACGCTGGCAACTGGACCGGGCTGTCACTGCTGCCGGAGAACGTAGAGAGGCCATTTCCCAATTACTGCATGTTTGAGCCCCTAGCTCTATTAAGCCATCTATATGTGTACATTATAAATATAATATTTTATTTGACTGTTTTATGGAATATATTTTGAGAATATCTTCAACCCTCTACCACCCTTGAGTACTTACTAGACAGAAAGAAACATTTTAGAGCCGTTATATGCCTTAAAAAAGCCTAAGCAATGTACCACGCTGAACTCTCGCACTCACGATAGGGATGGACTCTGGTCACTCCACACACAGGAAATGCACAAAAAATATATAGTTTTCATAAAATGCAAGAACTCATATTTTTCCTCTGTTCGTCATCACCTCTGTGTTTAACCATATCAAGACACTGATTAGCCATAACTGTGAACAGAACCCACATAAGTTAGACCAAACAATCTGAACAAACTGGAGAATAAAAATGTCTTCTTGAACATGCTTTTTTTTTTTGTTAAGTGCACCACGGCAATGAATTACTGGGAAATTAAGCCCTTAATTGAATCAAAACAGCAAAGGCATTTTATTTAAAATTATCGATTCATTAACTTTATATTAATATTAATTATATTAATTAACGTTTTACCATTTAGATTGAGAGCACTTTCCTACAACACCGCAGTTACAGTGTATGGTGTTGGGGGTAACTAATACCTAAACATCATTTATGAATTGGCAGATATAAATACAGTACCATGCCACTATTAAACATGTTTTTTTTTTTTAAATGTATTCATTTAAATGTATTCCTTCCAAACATATCTATAACGATGTCTTTAATGCATACTACATCTTAATTTACTCTACTGATGACACACGCTCTTTCCTGGCACTGAATACTGAACATTGTGCATCATCAAATCAGGAATGAAATGCTCTTTGCAATACTCATTACAAACACATCAGTCGTAGACATCCGGATGAGTGACAGTCGCATGCCATGAAATGTATAACTCCCAATACTCCCTTGGAGGAGAAAGGCAAACTACATCTCCAAAGCTGCAATTTCTGTTGTTGTTTGTAATAAGAGGCCTCCTACCCAGAGAAATGTGTTCTCCTTTCGATGGATATGACCACAAGTGATGACATTTCTCCTCATGCGGCAAGGATGTATGGTTTCTGACTAGTCTTTGATTCTGTATTGAGGTAAAAAAGTTATGCAGGCCACAATTTGTTAGCTGCTGGCCAGGCAATTCGTTCCATCAAAAAAAAAACATACTGTATGTTTTCAAACATTTATTTTCTTTGATATGTTATTTGATATTCTTACAATAATTCAGAGACTGTTATGACCTCGTCTAGGGTGAGACCATAATGGGGTAGAGGATAGGGAAATGGGGTGGGGAATGGGGGAGTGGGAATAAAAACTGCAGACCAACGAGCAACTCCGGTCCTGCCTGCCCAACCAAAATGAAATAAACCGTGGATTTGAAGGTTTACCATGCAAAAGGCATTGTGTAGCCTGTCCCCAAAGAAGATTAGATTGCCACCCAGAATCACCTTGAAAAATTATAAAGGAAAAGTAATAATGAAAAATAACAAAACCATAGCAATTTGCTTCTTTTAAATTTACAGATTTTACTAAAACATTTGGATGAAAAGCATTATTATTGTTTTCATATGCAAATATCATAATTTATGTCATAAGGGTTAAAAAAACAACTATTGATATTTTTTGAAAGGAATGATGACCGGACTATTGAAAAAAAGATGCCATTGTTCTCCTGCTTCATTTAGTACTTCTAGAGCTAATATTATAGTCTCTGGTACTGCTAACTTGCTTGCAAGTTTCCTGTAGTACATTTACAATGAATTTTGAAGCCCTACAAACTTTTCATACACCCACACATACCAATTAAAATATAAAACCATTTTATTTTTAAAAGAACTATTGACCTAAAATAATGGATCTATCATTTTAAATCTTAAAGATGTAAAAGAATATTGACGTCATGGCAATGAGAAAAGTGTTTACTCTAACTGCTCAATGTACACTGCAACTACTGTACCACAACGGGGAGGTAAAGCGGATGTTTCGAATGATACTTCCGGTATACAGATCCATATTAATCCATATAGCGGCAAAAGCTAAATACAAGCAAACTACGTAGTGTTGAAGTTCAAAGCTATGTGTTTCATGGTTTAAATACATGGCTCTATGCAGAATACGATGTGATTTAAATTCATAAAAAGTACTGTTTTGCGTTTTTAGATCAGCGAGATAAACTCGGCTAAACTCACCCATAATGCTTTCCATTTCATTGTGACGACATGGAATTCCATAACTGGAACATCCTAATGCCACCGAGAGTAGTGCCTGTATTCATTTAACGTCTATTTAAAAATCGGACTTAACCGGCATGATTTTGACTTGATTACAAATAGGATACACTTGTGGAATCAGTCGTCTATCGAGGGCAGCAGCCAACCGATGTCAAGCGCAATTCAGAAAAAAAAAAAACAACCCATGTGCAAATGTTTTGGTATGTCCCTTGAGACTGGCCTGCCCAGGACAGATAATGTCATCTTTGTTGTTGCGTTTGGTACACAAATCTGAACATGCGCTCGTAACTACGATATTTAAAAAAAGTAATGACAATTTCTGCATGTCGATCATTTGCTGATGATACTGAGCCTTGTAATTCTGTGGCTGCAGAACGATTTAATGCTTCATTTGCTTATATGAAGTTGTCACTGCTGCCGCCTATGATAAAATGCACTAGCATAGCATTTAGCAGTATACCTCTCCATACAATTAGGGGGAAAAAAGAAAAGAAACAGAACTACAGCTATCTGCGATTTCTACAGCTCTCATCAGCTTCCGTCCTTAGATATCTTTCTGGAAACCCGATTCACAGAAAGATATGAAATCTGATGTCTGACTGTTTTTGATATATGTAGGCTACAGTATTAAGAAAAGGTCGACAAAACATAAAAATGTATTTTGCATGAAGTACGTAGTACAATGTATCTAATAGTTTTTTCAGCCTATGGTCTGACTCAAGGAAAAAAGCATTTGAAGACATTAGCCTGGTGCCCCTGTGTTTTCGATAACTACGTGGGACAGAGTGGTCAGAGATATGACATGTTTTGAGAGAAAACCTTTGTTCTTGTACAAAACCACAGCAATGTGTTAAATGTCAAAAGGCAGATAGCAGTTTACATAACCTTTTAAATATTCTAGTGTCAAAAAGTAACCGTGTCTTACTTCCTGTGTGAAACCCCCAGAGATGGACTTTTTCTGCCACTTATTTGTCAAATCAAAGAGGACCTCTCTGACAGAAAAGATGGTCGTATTTACAGCACATGTAAGTGTTAAGATATTCTGTAGCTGTCAACTTAGAACTGAGACAGTTCTTTGATTGTACAGACCTAGTCAAAATCTCTAAATGTATTTTTTTTTTTTTTCTGTGCGTGTGTGTGTGTGTGTGCGTGTGCGTGTGAGTGCAGCAATTGGTATAGGCAAGTATTCGCTAGAACTTCACAAGTGATGGGTGATATCCAAGGGTGGGGAACCTTTTTGATGCTCTCAAAAGTTGTATGAACAATGAACAATCTTTTAGGGTTTTATTGCATTTTCCATGTCTGGTCTCCAGCTTCAATTGTATTAGTCAGTAGTCCACTAGGCTATGCTAGTATGTACATTGGAAATGTCACTGGAATGAACTGAATTTGTAATTTGGTCCAGATATTAAAGTTTAAGAACCAGTACCTCCAGGTATACCTCCCTGGGCTGGGAATGGCCTTTCTCAGTTAACCTGGCCTTATGACACATAACATGGTCATAAGTAGGCCTAGTTGCAGCAGGTTTGCATGTCATAATGCTCTAGAATGAATATCAGGATATTTCCATGCGCTCATGGTAAGCAACTTCTACATGACTGGGACACGCAAGATCGGTGGTTCGATCCCTGGTGTAGCCACAATAAGATCCGCACAGCCGTTGGGCCCTTGAGCAAGGCCCTTAACCCTGCATTGCTCCAGGGCAGGATTGTCTCCTGCTTAGTCTAATCAACTGTGCATTGTTCCTTATCTGCCACTTAATTATGTACTTTTTAATTATGTACAATTTTTACGCCAATTACATCACAAGACATGCTCCATTCATTCACATAGTAACAAACAGGCCATGTCACATTTATTTTCCTCAAAGCTCAAAGTTTGCTTGCTGACTATTAATAGATGAAATATTAATACTGCTTTTGAAATACATTTATGTTTTTTTGATACCAACAAAAATGCATTTAAAATGTAGTTTTCTGTAGGTTATAATTGCATGACAGAAGATTGCCTTGAAGAAAGATAAAGTTAAAGGTCAGTTCTCATATTCTTTTTTTGACACTTTACTTCCCATAATTTAATGATTAAACCCTGTATCATACTGTTTAGTGGCACAGATTAATTCTGCACACAAAAAACAGGGCATTTAATCTGTTAAACAATCTGAAATGCATCAATATTGTATAAATGTATAAAAAGTGTGTGCAACTTTTATTTTTAAGTTTAGGCCTGCACCTCGCTAAACAAAGTGTGAATTTTCCTTTTTTACTATTGTATAAATATAACATCGCCTGTAAAAGTGTAAACTACAGGCATCTTCTAAAAAGGAATCTTCCATCAAATGCACTTAAAGGTGATCCATGCATTAATCCATTCAAACAACATCAACCAATACTGAGCTCACAGTTGGCAAACATGTTCACAGCCAGACATTATGCTGTCTAAGACTTTAGACAGGCACCTGGATGTGTCAGATGCACTGGATAGTGAACCCATTTTTAATGACTAGAGTTTGCCCTGCTTTTGACCTTATGACCACTGTGTCATGAATACAAGTAAACAAGCTTGTTCTGCCAGAAAAATACACTCACTGACCACTTAATTAGGAACACCTGTACATCTACCTTTTCATGCGATTATCTAATCAGCCAATCATGTGGCAGCAGTGCAATGCATAAAATCATGCAGATGCGGGTCAGGAGCTTCAGTTAGTGTTCACATCAACCATCAGAAAATGGGATCTCGGTGATTTCGACCGTGGCATAATTGTTGGTGCCAGGCAGGGTGGTTTCAGTATTTCTGTAACTGCTGATCTCCTGGGATTATTATTATGCACAAAAGTCCCTAGAGATTACTCAGAATGGTGCAAGAAACAAAAAGCACCCAGTGAGTGACAGTTCTGTGGACAGAAACGCCTTGTGGGATGAGTAGGGCCAGACAGGTCAAAGCTGATAGGAAGATGGCAGTGACGCAAATAACCACACGTTACAACAGTGGTGTGCAGAAGAGCATCTCTGAACTCTATTCGAACTGAAATCTCTAAGTGGAGGCTACCGCATCACAAGATGTAATAAGTCTAAAAAATAAGTCTAATAAATACCCAATAAAGTGCTCACTGAGGGTAAAGGCACTCTGTGTATGTACACAGATTGAGGAATACCTGTAGATGTATCATACAGAACGTACAATATTTTTGTGGTACCGTAGGACTAGCAACTTCACTTTGATTAGCCCGGAATGTAGTTTCAAACTTTTAAAAATAATCTTCTTCCCGAAACTTTGTCTCAAGTGCTCTGAAACGGTTAACAGTGTGAGTGTAATAAACCTGCTGCCCACCCCCTCCTCCAGTAACCTGGGTGGGTAGGATGTATGTTGAGAGAGAGCTGTGTGAAAGTGTGTAGGAGAGGCTAAGAAAAACATTCCGGCCTGGCAGCAATATTGTTAGAGGGGAGGAGGGGGACTAGGGAAAGAAAGAGATGGGTGGGGGGGGGGGGTGAGGTGAGGTAATTTTTCTGGGAGAGAGCAGTTAGATCACATTCCTCTTTCTGTCTTCTCATGCAGCGGGGATGTGGGGGCTGGGGGCGTGGGGAGAGGGACAAGCGGTGTGAGCTAGCCCTGTGGCTTAGGGGGCGTAGCTTTGGCAGGGTCTTACTGAACATGACTGACAAGACACCCCCCCCCCCCCCTCTCCCCTCCCCCCACCCCAATCCCTCCCAACCAACCCAACACACTCGTACAAACGCTCACCTTCCGCTGCAAGTACACATCGGGGAGAGCAGAGAGAGCTGTTCACTGGGAAATGTTCATGGCGGATTATAACTCTGCTGATTACACAGTCCCTGATAGCGGCATCTTGCCATTGCAGAAAGGGCAGATCTGGAAGAGGTTGTGTGTTGATTTATCTTGTGAACAATGGTATTTTGCATCTTCTGAAACACCCACCATTACGTATATACAGTATATCTTATCACAAAAGGCCTGCAGGTGAAGGGAGTGCACTGCTATCAAAGCTGCTCTTTCAGCCCCAGTACAGTGTTTTTTGGGTCAGCAGAACAGGATGCATAACAAGCTTCACCTCAGCTCGATGATACAATAGCTGAGTTCATTAAACACAGAAAGATCACTGTGCTTTTTAACCATATCCTGATTCTTTTCAAGGTTTTTTCGACATGCACATCAGTGGCACAGGTCTGGTATCCTTTGTAGTGCATGGATCACTCAATTTTTTTTATATGTATTACCTTTCTTAATACAAACACCATTTTTTTCAACTACATTACTAGTTAATCACATTACCATTGGTTTTAACGACTGGTACGACTAACTGTATGAAACTAAATATAGGCCACATCTAGCAAACTAGCTAGCTAATGTCAGCAGGCTAGTTAAAAAATATGCCGTACCTACATCTATCTACAATGTAGGCTCATAAACCATCAGGCTTTTGCCCTCATATGTTCAGTCCACTTCCATCTGTGAAAGCCACACAGACAGATGAGGATAATTCAGAGTAATATTCTGATTAATTTTAAAATGCCCAGGACAGTAATCATCAAGTTCCTGCAGGTGAAGAAAACTGGTACTCAGCCAAGACAGCTTTGGACGTCCAAAGACGTCGATGGGCATCCTTCAAGTCTGTAGCACCAGATGTTCCGTACAGTGGCTCTGTGTCCTTCAAGGGTACTGACAAACTTTGAGGTCAGGGGTGCAATTTTTCTCTCCGCCACTCAACTTTTAGGTCAACGGCTTCTATTTGTTTTCAGTTGTCTTTTACTGGCATATAGCATTTTTTCTTAACTTAACCATCTGCTGACTTCTGTTATAATTCCATGCTTTTTGGTCAATAACACGTTTTTCTCATTACACAAATGCAAGTAATTTCACATTACATGTAGCAGTCGCTGCTATCGAGAGCAACTTGCATTATAGGAGAGCAAACATGCATTCACCGGATTTATGGGAGTAATCTCGCCAGCCCTGACTAACAACCTCCCCAGACATCCCCAGATATACGTGTAACATCACTAAACTACTAATGCAAATTACACATACAAAATGCAAACCCTGATGACATACAGACCACCTCTATAGCAACCCTAAGGAGAAAAACCTGAAGGCATTAAAACAAATAGCACAAACTGGACTAGTAGAAAAGGTAGGACTGTTCGGGATGAGAGGGAAAACAAGATGCATCCTGAAGAGGTGGGTCTTCAATACAGAAAGACAGACAACAATTCTCCTGTCCCGACCACCATGGGAAGTGTGTTTTACCAGTGCAGGGGGCTAGTACAGGCAGGCCTTCTAGGGGACCTGGGGGAGTGAGTGCAGGGTGAGTGCAGGGAGGGGATGCCTCGAGGTCCACAGAGCAGAGAGATCGATCTGACCGGGGTGCATGGTCTGAAGATTGACTGGAGGTATGCTGGAGCTGTTCCACGAAACTGCCCTGTAGGCTAGCACCTAGGTTTTAAACTTGACGCAAACAGTCGACCAATGAAGAGAGATGAGTAAGGGTGTGGCAAACATATGCCTGGAGGACTGTAGGCGAACTGTGCCGCTGCAGTCCATATTAGCTACGAGAGATCCAGGGCCAGGGCTAAGAGCTGTGTAGAGTAGGCAGGAAAAAGGAGGCAGGGTCTTTTCATGTTGCGCAGAAGAATCTACGTGACCGATTAACTGCCATTATATGAGAGGAGAAGGAGTTTATTATCGAGGGTTAAGCTTCTAGCCGTAGAACTTGCAGCCATGCATCTACAGTACAAAGTTCCAGATAGCCTCCTTTTTTTTCTTTTTTTTTTTTCTTTGTTGAGTCTTCGCTGATGTATTTTGACATGAGGGTCTCTTGTGACATTACACTTCCAAGCAAGGGGGAGTGTGTTCATTTCAGCAGATTTTCTCCAAAAGGGGGGCTCGGTGGATGGGTGGCGAGGGAGGTGTGCGTGGGGGTGGTTATCATATTTGCTATGAAAAGTAGGTAAACAAGCATTACATGCAAGCTGTCTAAAGGAAGAGCACTTCAGCTTTGGCAGTCAGCAATTATAAGACCGGGACAAAACTGAACCCTGAAAAACACATCGAAAGTGGTTAGGTCATCAAAAATCCATATGCGGTAGGTGTATATTTTAGTGTCAGAACTCTGGAACATCCAACATACAAGGTTGTAGTAGCTATGGTTGAGCAGGTCGCTAAATACAGCTTTGGATGCATCTAACTGACTGGCTCCTGCACTTGTACTGTCACTGGGTTGAAGCCTACAGCTGAAGCTAGGTTTAGAAACAGCTGGTAGCTGGTTGACCAGTTCAGACCGGCTCCCAGCTCGACATGGTTGACCAGTTCAGACCAGCTCTCAGGTTGACGTGGTTTAACCAGCTCAAGCTACGTTTTGAAACAGACAAGACTCAGACAAGCTACCAGCACTAGTTGGTTGGCCAGCTCATATCCAGGTAGACCAGCTTCATGACCAGCTTGGCCAGCAAAATAGCTGAATTTTTCTAATATTTAGTCACCTCTGTTCTGGCAAGACCATGCTTTGGGGCCTGTGAATGCATGGCACCCAGACCTGGAATCCCACGAAAGAACCAGGCGACATGTAGGTATGAGCAATGGTATTTATCTAGTCAGCTATAAAAACAAAATATTGTAATTTGCTGGGATGTTCCAGCCAGGCCTTGGGGTGTCATAAAATGTGCCTTCAGACTCATTTACCATAACTGGGGATGTCAAGTGTGTACTCATTTTAGTGCTCTTTCAAGCCCCTGCAGGACGGACCTGAGAAACCATGGCACTTGTGACAAATAGACGTGTGAAAATGTATGTGCACGGGTCATAGGTTGTGTGATTCATTTTAACAGTCATATAAATGTTACTTATTGTCTGCGCGTAGGTGTATGCATGGAGCATTAGAATGAAATGCCTTGAACTGTGAAAAAACATCTCATCAAGAGCCGATGCTTTTTTTTTTGTTAGACTTATTAAGTCTTCTGCTGCTGTAGCTTATCTGCTTGGAGGTTTGACACATTGTGTGTTCAGAGATGCTCTTCTGCATACCACAGTAAAATACTCATGCACCAATGGTCAATCCACAGTGAAAGTCACTTAGATCATATTTGTTCCCCATTATGACATTTGGTCTGAAAAACAGCTGAACACCTTCACCACATCTGCATGCTTTTATGCATTTAGTTGCTGCCACAAGATTGGCTGATTAAATATTTGCATTAACAAGCTGGTGTACAGGTCTACTTAATAAAGTGATCACTGAGTGTATGTTATGTTTTAATGCAGTACAGACTGCAGTCCATAAGTATTTGGACAGTGACATTATTATATTTTTTTTTTTTGGCTCTATACTACAGCACACTGGATTTAAAATGAAACAATGACTAAACGACTTTCAGCTTTAATTTCAGGATATTTACATCCACGTTGAGTGGATAGCATAGAAATCTTGTACATAGTTCCCCCAATTTCAGGGTATTTTATGAACGTAATGTTACCCTTCCTCGTCAGACTCTGACTACCTGAGTACCAGCCCTGAATGTATCACTCCCAGTCTGATCAGTTGTATTACATCATTGACAGAGGGTTTAACTTGGCTCCTCCGTGCAATTTTGGAAGGCTTACCCTCAAACGTAGGATTCTGACTCAGACGTGTTGTATAAAATCCCCAGTAAGCAAAAGAAGAGTGCACAGCGTTGAAAATAGAAATCCACGTGTGTTATTTTAACTGCTTTATGTCATTTGCATATTGGGGTGGGATAACCTGGAAGCCTGTAGAGAAAATGAAAAGGCTGGATTTATAGGCACATTAGGGCCTAAAAATTCAATAAAAATTCCATGCAAAACATTAGCCTCATTGGATTTGCCATTCTAGAGTTACTTTTTTTTTTGAAGTCACTTTTCTCAAAAACATACTTTGGTGGCACTCAACGGGAACTGCCTTGATATATGGAGCAGATAGATAACTTTAGTACTGTTAGAAAGCTTACACTCTCCTCCTTCCAATGGAGTCTAAAACTAAACATATATTTTGGGGTCAATACGACTGATTTTGACAGAGCAGGTCACATATGTGGTATCACTGACGCACTGCATTTTATCACAGCTCGTGTATAATTATGCAATAATTATCTTGAAGTTGTATACCTGCTTTTCCACATGGCTTGCTTATTAAAAAACCCCACACCCCTTTTCAGTTGTATTTAATTTTACTACTTTACATTAACCGCTACGCCCAATCCCACATCAGCTCCTGGCTCTCAATAATGCCACAGAATATGCTATGGCTCACCAAGACCAAGCTGACCTCAAACGTACACCCTCAGACATACACAAACATACAGCATATACCAGGCCTACCCTTTGAAATATTAAAATTATCGTGGGGCTTTTGCTATAGCCAATTTGTACATGAAACAAGACTGAAGACATGAAAGACACTTCACAGGATGTGGAGAGATACCCGTTTTCTTTTTTTGAATCAGCCACTTCCCTTATCACACTTCTGACCGTGCCCTATGGAAAATGTAAAAAAGAGAAATTGCACGACAGAGTTGTGTTAGTTTCTGCTTCTGCATCAGGTATACGACTCGGGGGCCAATGAACTCACCCACACACCTCACATATCCTGTTGTTTTTTTTTTTGTTTTTTTTCTCTCTCTCTTTTCTCTTCTCTGGCGGTGTAGCTCGGTCCCAAGCCGCCGTAGTCTCCCTGCTGTACGCGGGGCAGTGCTGAACAGCCAGGGCCCATGAGCAGGCTCACAGACTGGGCTGCTGGGCGCGTCATTATCTTCTCAGCAGCGCAGGTGGACGCGTTGGGAACGGCGCCAAATAGTTTCGGTTTGGAGGGAGGGGTGCTGGTGGGTGGGTGTGCACTTTTTTTATGTAAGCGTTTAGTGGAAGGGATTGTCTTCCTCTCACGAATCGGCGACACACCTCCAGCACAAAAATCAGGCTCTCCTGCCTCTCTCTCGTTCACACTCTCTCTCTCTCTCGCCTGAAAGGATACGGCTCTTCGTCCCGACAGGGCCGCGGAGACACGGGGACGGAGCCTCAGCGATCGTCAGCACCAGGTCAGCAACGCCTCTCCTCCTCTTCCTCGCTCTCGTGTGTGGCCGGCGAATGTGGTTATTAAGGTCAGGCGGAGGCTGTGCGTCTTGTGCCCTCACACGTCCTGTAGGGCTTCTTTATGTGGGGCTTTTTACGTCTGCCATGTGCGGGGGGGGATTCAGTTTCAAAGCCAGGTCTGCGTGCCCAAACAAGGGGACTGCCATGAGTACACTATCACTATATTCTCGGATGCCAGGACCATAGGATGAATTGCTAACCCAGTTCAGGCCAACATTTGAACTATATGTAGCCTCTGGCAACTGGAGATCTCTATCTCTATCTCTGGTGCAGACTTTTTTTTTTACTCTTAGGAAAATATTGTTGAAGAAAGATATTTAGATTTAGACCATTTCATCATTTATTTCCAATTCTCCTAAAAAAATGTTTTATTACTGAATACATGTATTGCATGTATTACTGTTTTTTAAACTTTGTATGTTTTTTGAGGCTGTGAATAATAAATTAAGTCAGCCAACTTGTTCTATTGGAAGCGCGGCTGAAACTAGATTAGCCAATCACATTTAGTGAGCTAATATCAAAACAATACCAAATAGATAAACAATCAGAAAGTATACATATTGTGATCTTTATACTGGAGAATTTAGCCATTCGGGTTTTTAATGGAATACTGTTGAATACTGTTTTGGACTCTGAACAAATGATTTTATATTAATATTTCTTTAATATACCAAAAACTTCAACATGGCAAGATCCCTGGATTGAAGTTTGAGGTAACACTTAATGCAGCAGGGAACACAGCTGGCTATCAGGAATGGATGATGACTCAGTCCTAAAAATGAATCAGCTGTCAAGTTACGGTACCTGTTTCAAGAATTTCAACAGAACGTGACACTATTACAATGCTCTTTGTTCAGGGACCGTATTTCAATCAAAATCAATTATGTTGAGTGTTTACATGCTCAACACTTTAGTAACTAATCTAAAATTCATATACATATGTGTGTCGTCATTCATATTCTGCACAAAAGCCTGATTGGTAGGGTTACGTGAGGATAGTAACCACACCTCTGGCCTTTGAATCAAATGGCTTTCACTCATTCGGACCTGGTTTATCACAACTGAGCCCATTTCTTTGTTGAATCAAGGATACTTTTACACTGGTGTGTTCACAAACATTTATGCCGCAGTCTGCCCTTATTTACCTACCTCTTTGTAGTGTGTGGGAACTGTGTACGCACAGAGTCTTTATCTATATGCTAATTAAAGGCCATGGCTTTTTCTCTGTCACATTTTAAAATCAGGTATACAAGTTAGTCTATAAAAACTCTGTTCTCATGCTCCTATGCTGCATACAAGTTCAAATGCCTCTGTGGCAATCCCTGCCATTGGTTGTTTGCATAGCCTTATGGAACAAAGAACTGCAGATTGAGAAAATATTACACAAATATTAGTGTTATTAAAATATTACTTTGAATACAAGTAAAAATGAGCAGCTTTCTAATATTTCATGTACATAATACATCATATTGTATGTATAAAGTATTGAATTTTATTTCATTTTTTCACAAGAGGAGTGACATGAGAAAGTATGAAATATGTATAGTGGAATTATTAAGAGCACTAATGAAGGGTCACACTGATTAAAGCCTTTAACAGTTCATCAACAGGTATCAACTGTCACAGATTTACATCAAGAGAATAGAGTTTCGAGAATAGGCTTATCAGAGGGCTTATAAATATATCCTGGATCGAAAGACAAGAACTGATTTAATTATTTAATGGAATATTGCAACAAGATAGTAAGAATATCTATCGATGTTAGACCCATGTTTACAGTTAAAGATTTAGGAATTGGTTTTGTCAGTTCCATCTACTGTACAATACGGTAAACTGTACTACTTGTGACGTGATTTTAGCTGGGGTATCAAAAATATCACCTGGGCACACACCTCTTTCTCCAAATGCAGACCTGCAGTCAGGGGATTATTTGAAAACTCGGAACTCTTTTTAGGTACTTTCCATTTTTAAAAACCCAGCAGTACATTCTAAATGATTGAGAATAAATAGTGGATATTGACATGTCCACTGTATTTGCGCTTTAGACCTTTATTTATGGTAATAATGCTGTGTGGTACAGCTGTCCCGTGTCCTTCGCGTGAGTGTGAGCCTCCTCCATAGCAACAGAGGTGCAGTTTGAGTGAGTAAGTGCTGGCTCGGTTTGGGAGGGGCACGATTGAATAAAGAGTGGGAGGGTTGAGGAGGGAGATCAGGGTGGGAGGCAAGCTTTGTGCCAAAATTCAAGTTTAGGGATTTGTGTACATTTTATTACTCACGGCTCCTTTTCAAACTGTCAGGCACGCATTCACACACACCCAGAGGCCTTTCTGCCTGCTCTTAAGAACCACATACTTCAGAGTAGGTACAGTACAGAGCAATTAGTCACAAGAGAATGTCACCCACTCCCCGATCCTCACCTTCCTCTGCTCCACCCTTCTGGAGAAAATTCATAAAGCCGTCAAACGAAAACTGACATCGCCATAATCCAACCAGGGAAAATGATAACTCAGGTATTCATTTCTTGTATATGTATCATTCATATCAAGAACTACTAGCAAACTATCCCTTAATACAATGTCCATTCATTTAAACTTTGTGGACAAAATCTGACAATTATGCTGTTGACACTACTGTGAGAGCACCATGTATATACACTCAGTGAGCACTTTATTAGGTATTTATTAGACTTCTTTAGACTTCCTTTTTAGGCTTATTGTTCTTCTGCTGTTCTTCTGCTGCTATCCACTTAGAGGTTTAATGTGTTGTGTGTTTAGAGTTGCTCTTCTGCATACCACTGTTGTAATGTGTGCTTATTTGTGTTACTGTCACCTTCCTGTCAGCTTTGACCAGTCTGGCCATTCTCCTCTGACCTTTCATTAACAAGGCGTTTCTGCCCACAGAACTGCTGCTCACTGGATGTTTTTTGTTTTTTGCACCATTCTCTAGAGACTGTTGTGCATGAAAATCCCAGGAGATCAGCAGTTTCTGAGACATTCAAACTACCCTGTCTGGCACTAGCAATCACTCCACGGTCAAAGTCACTAAGATCACAATTTCTTCCCCATTCTGATATTTGGTCTAAAAAAAACACCATGTGTGCATGTTTTTTTTATGGATTTAGTTGCTGCCACATGATTGGCTGATTAAATGTTTGCATTGACAAGCTGGTGTACAGGTCTACCTAATGAAGTGCTCAGTGCGTGTATACCTGCAGTAATTCAGTACCCTACTCTTACGTAGGTGTTTCCTGTGAAGAGTGACTGCGCTGGCAAAAATAGTCTTTGTAACCCTTGGCAACTCGCTGACTTCTCTTTCCATCCTGTCCCTAGGCAAATGAGAACATTGGGGTCGGTGACTAAAGCCGTTAGAAACATAATTCGAAGACGTTCAGGGGGAATTAGCACGAGGAGGAAACGGGAGCACGCTTAGCGTTCGGCCCGTGTCTGGATCGCGCGCATTAAGTCCTGGCACATTTTATTTCGCCGTTTTTTTTTTTTTGAAAGACGTCGGTTGCAAACTGGGTCCACCCACTGATGCGAGGAGAGGAGGGATCACACTAACAGAGATAAGTGTGTGGGTTTGAGCTCTCGTAAAAAAAAAAAAAAGAGGCCACCAATCGATCCGCCCACCCGAGTGCGGCACGGCAGGGCTGTGATGAGTGAGACGCGCACGGACAGAGGGTCGCCCGCGGGGCCGGAGGGAGGGGGAGCGGGGCAGGAGGGAGGGGGAGCGGGGCAGGAGGGAGGGGGAGGGGGGCAGAGGGTCGCCCGCGGGGCAGGAGGGAGGGGGAGCGGGGCAGGACGGAGGGGGAGGGGGAGGGGGGCAGGACGGAGGGGGAGGGGGGCAGCGGGTCGCCCGCGGGGCAGGAGGGAGGGGGAGCGGGTCGCCCGCGGGGCAGGAGGGAGGGGGAGGGGGGCAGGAGGGAGGGGGAGGGGGGCAGGAGGGAGGGGGAGGGGGGCAGCGGGTCGCCTGCGGGGCAGGAGGGAGGGGGAGCGGGTCGCCCGCGGGGCAGGAGGGAGGGGGAGCGGGTCGCCCGCGGGGCAGGAGGGAGGGGGAGGGGGGCAGGAGGGAGGGGGAGGGGGGCAGGAGGGAGGGGGAGGGGAGCAGCGGGTCGCCCGCGGGGCAGGAGGAAGGGGGAGGCGGGCAGCGGGTCGCCCGTGGGGCAGGAGGGAGGGGGAGGGGGGCAGAACGGAGTGGGAGGGGGGCAGAACAGAGTGGGGCAGAACAGAGTGGGAGGGGGGCAGAACGGAGTGGGAGGGGGGCAGGACGGAGGGGGAGGGGGGCAGAATGGAGGGGGAGGGGGGCAGAACGGAGGGGGAGGGGGACAGCGGGTCGGCCGTGGGGCAGGAGGGAGGGGGAGGGGGGCAGAACGGAGTGGGAGGGGGGCAGCGGGTCACCCGTGGGGCAGGACGGAGGGGGAGGGGGGCAGGATGGAGAGGGAGGGGGGCAGCGGGTCACCTGTGGGGCAGGACGGAGAGGGAGGGGGGCAGGGCGGAGGGGGAGGGGGGCAGGACGGAGGGGGAGGGGGGCAGGACGGAGGGGGAGGGGGGCAGGACGCAGGGGGAGGGGGGCAGAACGCAGGGGGAGGGGGGCAGGACGGAGGGGGAGGGGGGCAGAACGCAGGGGGAGGGGGGCAGGACGCAGGGGGAGGGGGGCAGGTGGAGGCGGGCAGGGCGGAGGGGGAGAAGCAGGTGAAACGGCTGCCGGCCTCTCGCGCTGGCAGCCCCTGACACAGCCCCGGTGAGGAGCCGTATTGACAGGCATCTGTCTGCTCTGCCCTCCAGCCCGGCTGCTCTTAATTAGAAGGTGCCAGAGGAGCCGGAGGGCAGAGCGGGCCACTCCGGCTATCGTCGGCTCCCCCTCGTTATCACATGGACAAGATGTCCTCGCTCACCTCCAGCTCCCAGCAGACACAGTAAACATATTAAATCATGTTGAAGGCTTTTGAATTAAAACACATGGCTGAGACGAACACAGTGTTTGCATATGAAAAAAAAAAAGGGCCGATCAACTACCGTACTGAGTAGTACATGTAAATCAGCAGTTATTCCTGCAATACCTGAGCCCCCCACCCCTCAAACTCAAAAACAAAAATCAGGAGGCACAACAAGTGACCAAAAAACGAGGATAAATATGTCAACACAATGAGTCTTGGCCCTCCCTCCTCAAGCGCTCGCAGATAGTTTGCTGTGGAGCAGTAATGACCTTGCTTGCAGTTTGAAGATTGGGGCTGTGGGGGTGTTTGTGTTGTCCTTGGAGGGCTGAAAGTAAGGTTTTCCCACCTAAGGAGGTCTGAGAAATGTGGGTCCTGTCTGCGGAGGGCATTATTGGCAGGCGAGAGCCGTGGGGGTGCCCGCAGCCTTCCCACAACCCCGGGCTTCCCAGGAAACAGCAGGCGAGGAGGCGGAGTGGGACCGTCCGCGGGAGAGAGGCCGGTACACAGCACAGTCCGGGGGCCGCAGCAGCAGACTGATGCAATCCGGAGGCACGCGATGAATCCGATTTTACAACTTCGCGCGGCCTTTACGTGAACCAACCTGCCCGATGGGCGGCCATTTTGATTTGTTTGTAATGACTTTGCGGGAAAACGTTATCGTTGCCAAACACCACGCGAATGGTCTTTGGCCTTTTGGAAAAAAAAAAAAAAAACTGTTAGAATGTCATGCCAAGGCCAATATTTAGGTAGGGAAACACCTTTTGATTGATTGTCGATTCTGGTAATCTCCTATTTGAAAATCTGTGATCAAAGGCGAAAATGGTGTTAATCAGTACCTTCTGATGGTGGACCAAACTACCCACTAGAGTGTGTGCAGTCTGTGTTTAGTTGTGGTTACTGTGAATCTGTCACATCGCACGTGGTTCCACCAGGAAACTAGTCTTTAAGAACCCATTTGTTGGTTTAGGACGGGAGAATCTGTTGCCCAAACATTGAGTTGAGTCTTTTGTCTGAATCTCTTTGGTAGTGACAGCGTATTGAGAGATTAGTCGCTCAATCTAATACATTCGGTGGCACGAAAGGGTTAAATGTAGATTCATTTTTTTTTGTCGTCGATGTGCCAGGGAGGCTCAGCGTTATTACCCACAGAAAACATAAATGTATGAAAATGGTGGAAGTGGTAGAACACATGCGATTCCTAAAGGAGACGAGGTCTGTCAGGAACGGGGCCTGGTGGAACAGCGCCCCAAAGATTGCATCTAAAGATTTATTTTTTTTCTAAACTCTTCCCAATCACTTTTCAGACACTTGACTCCCATAAGCCCTTCCTCCGGAAAACATAACAGAGGAAGAAATTGGATATGGAGCTGAACACACACTAGGCTACCATGACAGGAACAGCATGTGTGACAGCAATTAGGTACTGCAGTACTCAACACTTACTCAGCCTATAGAGTGTGAACAGACTGCACACACCCTCAGCGAGCAGCCCAGCTGAACCAGACCATATTTCAACATTTGCTGGCAGCACAACTTCTCCAAATAAGTTTAAAGGGTTTAATGTAGTGGACGATTATGCAAATATGAAAGAATTTGTATTTTATTTGGGTGAAAAAAAACTAATTCTCTGAATATGCTGTATGTTTAATAGAAAATGGAGAGAAAATGTCAGAGTGAGAAAGTAAGGGAAGCTTTTCAGTGCAGTTAAAATGAACATGCTGAAGGAAGTATTACTTTCAATATTGACGTAGTACATAATGTGTGTGTGTGTGTGTGTCTGTGTGTGTGTATGTGTGTGTGTGTGCAAATGCATTTGTGTGTTAATGTACCCACACAACCTCATCTTACGATGGCTTGAAATGCGTTTGGCATGTGTAGGCCTACATGATTAAACAGCAGTCATGCTTATATGTAGTATGAAAAATCATACATAAGAGATAAGAAAAAAACACCTTACACCAGAAGGCTGGGCAGGGCATATAAGGACATGGTACTAAACTGCTTTAGACCCATTTTTAGCAACACTGAAGACACAATTCTGTTAAAAATGTTTAAAGTAGAATTACTAGGTGTTTGAGCAGCATTACAAAGTCAATGTACTATTTCCAAACCATTGATATCTGCAGTGGGTTTCTATGACAACAGGCTGACAGTTCTGATAACCAGTCCTGTGTGATGTTGGTTGCTTGGCTAGCTGGTCTGGTAGCATTTAGTGGGCTTTCTGTTTATTTATTTTGCGTAGAATCACAGTATATAAAAAATGTTACCATTTACAAACACTGAAACCACCAAGAATAAGTATGAGGTCTTGGGTTAAAATCACCCAGGGGGAGACTATCTGTAAACATGCATAACAAATCTACCACATTTAATCTGAAGCAATTGAGAACCAAAATGTACTGTAATATACAGTATATTACACATCACACAAACCATGATTTCATTAAATAGCTGATTTAATTGGCCAATTGGTTAGAGTTCTGCTGTAAATGTGTAAACTCAAATATAAGCTTAAAGCTTAATCCAAGTGCTTTCTGTACCTCATTGTGATCCCATTTCTGAATTTAAAAAAGTAAAATACTTTCTGAACCTTCTGTCTGTATTGTTTGACACCAGGCAGCTGCACCACAGTTGCTTGAAATGCAGTGCAGATGAAGATGTTCCTACAAGCTCCCAGTGCTGTAATTCAACATCGTACTGCAGACGCTGAGGACAATCCAGTACTGCACCTGCATGTGGTGACAGAGATGTGTGCTTTATGTGTAAATGGGAGCACATAGGTGAGGTCTATGAGGTTAATGAGTGAATCGTCGCCGGGCCAAATGAACAAGGCTGACATTAGACTGAAAGGTATGGACGCGAGAAAGAAAAAGTTCTGTTCTGACCTTTTCAGTGCTCCTAATTCTAAAACGTTGTGTTGAGGTTCTCTCAACCTTTTCTCACTCATCAGCTCCAACAGCCAGACAGCTCATTTCCCTTTTGAAATTGAAGAGCAGAATGACTTTGCCTTCCCTTAGCATTTTTTATGTAAACACCCACCACTACAGAGGGAAGCCAGAACACAACAACTGGCCACTGGCACTGTGCAGTTTCATTGCAGTCTGCAGTGTGATTCAAAACAAGACTTACATGGCCGTCCAAGTAAGACTACGGATACTTCTTTATGCCTACCATTGATCACCTCGAAAAATATTTACCTCACCGGCGCCAAACAAATTGATATTAAAATGGAGGATTTCACAACCTGTTTCCTGCATTGCATCAAAACCTCCCCATTCCCTGATAGGTTTCTGGTGATTACGTAATAGACACACATCTCGTTATGTCCTCTCTCGGGGTATGACTTGTTTATGAGTAGCAACAGTACCTTTCTTCCACATGGTTAAAATGAAAAAAATCACATTATTGTGTGGTTCAGCAAGGGAGTTGCCATGGAGTTTCATGCACCATGCAGTGCAAAGAGTTCATCCAGTCACTAGTGCACAGGCTAATATGCGAAATAGGCAGTCCATCCTGGGCTCCACTGAATATAATTAACTTAGTTCATCCCAGCACACGCCCACAAGTGGAAAACATGAATTTGGCTAAATTCGCTATTCCCCCGTATTCTCCCTTTTCAAAGCTATCGTTCACTGCTGCTGGGTACGGCAGGTTTAATTTGGAAGTTGGAAATATTTCAACTTAATTCATCTCAATATTTCTAAAAATGTCATGTATTTTAATCAAGTAAAAAGAGAAACTCCAGAACTACAGTCATTTTGAGAATTATAAACGGTCATAAACAGTCGGCTAGTTCATGGCTGGCGGGCCCATTAAACCATGCTGTCGTTCAATAGTAATAGTAACATATACCCGTAAAAACACTGGATTAATTCAGAGGTAGCTAAAAGTAGCTAAATAATATTAACGAAGAGGGCAGTTTCAATGCGACATGTAAGATGGAGCCTGTGGTGGGCCAGTGTACAACACGGAAGGAATTCAGTCATCTGAGTCATACGTGTGGAGGCCTGAGAACCACAGTGATGAACGCGGCAGAGAGTCTTACACTGACATGCACAGGGAAAGAGTGGACATAGGCCTTTTTTTTTTGTCATCTTCAATGACAAACTGTTATGTTTAATCATATTTCGGACATAACAGCAGTAACAATCACAGTAATAGTAATAAGCATCATCATCATCATCATACACATAAATATAAAATATAAATAAAAAAATAAATCCCAACCATAAATGCAGTATTTTATTTTATGATATTCATTCATTTAAATTAACTTAACGTCATCACTGGCATAACTTACTGTCATAAAATACACATTATTATGTTTATAAGTTAAGTGATAATGGACCAAAATTACCTTGTTCCAACATAATAAATGGTGCCGTCAACTGTAATGTTTATTGACTCCAAAAATACGTATTATCTTAAATAAATTCGTACAGCAAGTTGACTTAAATTATTAGGTTGTCCTATTTCCCTTGTTAATAGGTTACAAATATTCACAGTTATTAATATCAACGAGTATTTACTTTGGTAAATGTGTAAATGTTTAAGCTACAAGCTGAAACGATGGTCCTTCAGTTTCACTATACAAGTCACAAGATACAAAGTGTAACATATTGTACATAAAACGATTTAACCTTTCAGCCCACAGAGGCACAAATCCTACGGATCTCGCTTCCTCTTCATAATGAAATACGTAGGTGACACCCATTGCATGCATGAATTATTCTGCCCGAAGAATGCAGTTGCCATTCTGTATCCTTGGCTGTGTTGCCTGTATTTTGGCTGATTTTGAAGCTCCACGTTTGATTTAATTATTTTCTGAATGACAATACAATTCAGCAAAAGGTTTCAGCTGAAGCAAATGTTAGTGCCTCATACATTTTAACAGGTAACGTAGACCACTTAGGCAGCCATTAATTTGCTTAGTCTCAGTCAAAATGTCTAAAATGTATCTTTCTTCGTAGTTCTGTGTGCACATGTCTGTGTCTGTGTGTGCGTGTGTGTGTGTGTGCGTGTGCGTGCATGTGTGGGTGTGTCAGACGCAGCATCTATTGACCTTGTAATTATAATATTTTTAAATAAATTAAAATGTATGTATACCGTATGTACTACTCATAGGTCCTATTTTAGAGAACATCATTTTGTATCATGGAAAGACTAATACTGTACAACAACTTACAAAAATACAATATTTTAATCTGTGAAAAATATTGATCTTGGTGACTATTTTTAATTAAAAAACAGGACGTGGGATGAAGGCAGAAGGTCATGATGAGGCACAAACCTTCAGAAATCCCCCACTTTTACAGTATTACTCATAATAATAATAATAATAATAATAATAATAATAGCACTACTACTGCTACAACTAATAATAGTGCCATATTTTAACGTATATTTGCTGCACTAAAGCATTGTTCCACTACACTACTGCACAACCCAATATTTCCACCACAAGCTCTGTTTACAGGAGATAAGCCGAGGCGTGTGATTTCTGGAACTTGCTTTGTCCCATCTGGAGGAAAGGATCGGGGGGCGTATATGCTTAAGAAATTATTTCTTGCTTTGTTTTATTTTTCTTTTCAAAAGTACCCCCTTGCAGTCCCCCCCCCCACCCCCCACCCCCAAACCCTTTTGCTCCCTCCCTGCCCAACGTCACTCTAACAAAAACTAAAAATTCATTTCGTCTGACCTAAATCAAAGGGTGTCTGAGCCATGAGCTTATTACACACTGCGCTTAACTTGTGTTGTGGAGGAGGATGGGGTATTATTATCTTCCAGCTACCCACCCTGCTATAAAAACTAGTGGTGCGACATCTCCACATTGCAGTGTTGCTGCTCTCCCTCCCTATCGAGGCGCAAACCGAGCCTGCCTCTCCTCCCTTACAGTATTCCTCAGCCTGTTTCTGGAGAGGAGCACTGCCTGTGCTTCCTGCAACTTACCCCTTTCTCCTGGTACTACTGGATATTTCCTGCTCCTGACGAAAGGCGGCCGTGAATGGAAACTCGGCTTCTCCTCGGCATGAAGAGGCAATGAGAAAGGTCACTGCCAACCACCTTTTAGACCTTTGGATAAATCGCGAGGGGGGAGACAAGGTGGGTCGTAATTATTTTACACAATTGACATAGTAGGAAAGGTGAGGGCTGCCGTGTGCGTGTGTGTGTGTGTGTGCGCGAGTGTGTGTATGTCTGTGTGTGTGTGTGTGTGCGTGTGTTTGTCTGGAGCGAGGGGCATGTGAGTCTGAGTCTGTGTTTCTATCAGGTGCCTGGCGGTAACAGTGACAGTAGCTCAGTCTGTTGTACCACGGTAATTTGATGACTCATATAAGTATTTGGACAGCATTGCAGATAGCATTGCTAGAAAATTAGGTTGCAGAGTTAGTTCTACGTCTCTAAAACAATAAAATGGAAATGATGGCACTGTAAAAGTATTTACGAAAACGTACTACATTCAAACACCTTTCTGAGGAGTACCTAGCTGTAGCAACTAGATTCAAACATTTTTTTATGGAAAATGTTATTGAATAGGATATCCAGTTTGACTGAAATTGACTAATTTATATTTAGGGAAAAAAATCCAAGAAACATATTTTTCTAAATGTTTGAGGCATTATTGTTTTTACATTTTTGTAATGATTAAATTTACAGGACATTTTCAGTCAAATCGCTGTTTTAAATAGTACGCGAAATATTTTTTCAAAAGCTCTTCATAAAAGTAAAAACAGCATTCAAGATTCAGAGAATATTTAGGAAGGGAGGGGGTAGAACTTAAAGCAGGTGGGAGTGTTTTTGTTTACATTGTTGTTACCAGGACTGAGTTACAAAGTGTTCTACTTCACCTACCCACATATTATGAGGACTTGGGCCACAAACTAAGGGAAAGACTGTTATTATATTCGTAATTATCATAGCACAGTGTGGATTCTCTCGACAGAAAGGAGCATTTGGGGGGTTTAGGTAAAAGGCAGTTTTCACATGGTGATGAAATAACAGAGTAATTAGTAGTTGCTCTACGGAGTTGTGTTTCAAATAAGAAAACATGTTTCCTTTTACAAGAAGGCCTGATCCAGATGGTAAGATAGTCACCATGCTTTGAATCTCAGCATTACTACTGTGAATGTGTGCCAACCGCTGTTGTTATAGTGTAAGTCATAGACCCATGGATTATTCAGCAGCCATTGCAAACTGGTGAATGAAGTCTGGAAGGAATTTCAGGGCAGTTGTTTTACCTGTTGTGGTCAAAGCATTTTACTTGTTATTTAGGCAGTGTGTGACAGTTTTGTTAGTAAATGTGTACGACACATCATGGTTCCCAGCAGTAAAATAAAAACCTAGCTTCATAAACTTGCCCGTATGCCTGAACTCAGAATGTGAACTTATTTTGGATAGTGAGACACACAGATTGATCTGTGGGTTTGTTTCCAATAGCATTTTGCCTAGCAGGTGAAATAGGAAATTGACTTGTCTGACTGTTGTAATTGTATGACCCTTAGTTGATATCATCTTAGGTTTTGGCATTCATTTAGCCACCTTCATGTGAAGGTGCATACAAAAGCTCAAAATAGACCCTACGCTAATACTAAATCTTTGTTTTGTCCTCCCTTGAATTTTATCTATCAAAGCATGTTACGAAAATGTTACGAAATTATCACTCCATAAGTTTCAGCACTTTGCACTCCCTGGAATAACTAACATTTTTTTTCATTGTAAGTAGTTGTTGGATTGTTGATTCTTAAACAAAAATTTTGGGGTCGGGTCTGTTACATCTGGTATTCAATTGCTTGCCTTTTTGATATACAGTACTACCGAAAACAAGGTAGCCACTGTATATGCTCAAATTTGACTGGTGCTTTAAACAGAGGTGATGTAGTTCATGCATTGAAGAACTATATAGTAACAACTAACACTATTCCTCCTAGAATCACATCATTCCAATGTTATTTCTGATTTCTTTATTTTCTGATTGAGTAGCTGATAAAATGTAAGCTACTCAATTCTGATAACTTCTAAAATGTAAAGGTAAATAAAACTTGAAGCTTCTCTAAAAAGAAAGAAAAGCAGGGAATCATATTTTGTCTAAACATGCCCAGCTCAATATATTCAGGCACAATCAATCATTCTAGGACATATCACAACACCCCACAGCTGCACAGCCAATATGATAACAAATGCACAGTATATTAGAAAACTAATCTTGTTTTCTGAGACAAAACCTTTTGAATTGTCTCAGTAACTCACCCGTTTAAAGGTAAAGGAAAGGAGACACTGAAGGAAAGTGGGGTAGGAAACGTCTGGTAGCGAGGCAGTCATATTCAATTGATTTATTTAGGCTTGCAAATGTAAGATTGGCATCTATTGTAAGTACAGCAGACTAATTCCTGCCATGATAACAATTATTGCATAAATTGTCAGTAAATCCATATCCACGGGAGAGGGTTAACCCTGTATTATTTGTAGTATAATATTTAAAATAGAGCAGAGAGGTTCAACTGATTCCTATGGCTATATGCGAAAGAGACCTTTGTTTCTCTTATTGAAAGCCATTTAAAATGATGATTTCCATCAGGTAAAATTCAAGATTCCCACAAAATTCCAAAATTTTGTTGGCATCTTGAATTTTACACGGTAAGTGCTAATGCATTTCATTCATGAAGATTCGTATTTTAAGAACGAAAGACACCTGTGGCAAAGTGTGATTTAGAAAAACCAGCTAAACACAACATGCAACATACCGTACTCTGTTGCCTCCTATGACCTTAACTCACATTGACAAATTGTGACAAACAAACATTGTGCTTTAATATGTCTGTTAATTTCTATAAGCTACTGCCCACTTTTACTTATGAAGAAAGGCATAGAATTGGCCATGGCTACCATGTGTTTTAATGTTCAAACTCAATTGACTTCTCATTCTTGTTCTTTGGCAGGGCTACGGCACTAGCACAGCAGTATTGGCCTCAAGGTAGGCTGTTTAGCAACAGAGCTAACAACAGCGGGGGCATAGATTCCAAGCCAGAACTGTAAACAAAAAAATAAATAAGAATAAAAATAACAACAAGCGTGAATATTTAAAGTTTCACTGTTAACCAGGCTTTGTGTGACTCTAATCAACAGCTCATCAGCTTTTATCGTTTCTATGACGGATCTGAAAATCCAAGTCGCTATGCCCGGAATCAATACAGAGTTAAATACTTTAAAGCAATACTTCTTCAGGTATTGGTGGCAAAATACATTTCAACAAAATAGCCTACAACAATTAAAATGGGCACCATACCTCATTGTAATCGTGTCCGGTGTTAACTGGATTAGCTGGTGTTGTTGTTTTGGGTGCTAATTTGTATGTACCACAATATGTTTCGCTATTCTTCAACCATTGGATGGTAATTGCAAAGGCTCAACACACCAGCTTCCGTATTTAAAAAAGGCCTGAATGAAAATGCTTAAAATGCTAACTTCTATTTCATGGTAAATTCCTTGCACACAGACCCCAAGCTTGGGAACAATATACTGTATTTTGCAGTGAAACATACTGGCTCATCTTACACAAATGTAAAAATAAAATGTATAAAATATCAAGAATACAAATATTAGCATTCAAAAGTGTTAACGTACTTATTTTCATTAGCATACTTTTTCACCTACTGAACACTTTCCTCACCCTTCTCGTGGACTGTCATGTCATTACCAATATAGATTGCATCGTTGCTAAAATAATCTCCAGACAATCTAAAATGTAATGTTTAGAAAGTGTCTGGAGTCCAAGCAGTCCATGGGAGGAATCAACAGAGACAGTAATTTGCAAGATTTAGCTTGGCCATCACATAGCAACTAGCAATCTGATGGCCCAGTTGCAAACTCTGCATCCAGCAGATTTGGCAGATAACCAGTCAATGGAACCAGGGTCTAAATAGCTATGAAGGGTCTTTTTCTTTGCTTTTCTTTTCTCTTTTTTTTTGCCTAATCCAGGCATTTCCACTGAGCACCAAGAACATTGCACATTAATACATACATTTGAATGGTAATTTGTTTTTTGCAGAAACAAATACTCAAACCCATTTTTGGGGACGGTTGACAGAAATGTTCTAAGTTTGATATCAGTGGGACTTCAGTGTTCATCATACTTTTCAATGCTTTTCAAAATGGCAGATCTATTTACAGAGGTTATTAATTCAAATACAGTGGGGTGCAAAAAGTTTGGACACCCCTGGTTTAAATGTCTATTGAATCTGCATGTGTATCAAAAGCAAATCTGAACTAAATGTAAACTTGTAAAAATTTTCTACAAATTCTAAAATTCTAAAATACAAATTCATTTTTTACTGTTCATAAATAATAATTCCAGGGCGTAACTTTTTATTCTCCATGGAGGTGGATCCATTATGCTTTGAGGTTGTGTGGCAGCTGGGGGCACAGGAAATATTGTGCGAGTGGAAGGAAGAATGGATTCCACCAAATATCAAGAAATTCTAAAAGCTAATATTCAAAGGTCAGTCCAGACATTTAAGTTGAAAAGAGACTGGGTATTCCGGCAAGACGATGATTCAGAGTTTACCTCCAAATCAACCTTGAAAATACCTCCAGGAAAGGCGGATGAAGCTTTTGGCTTTTTGACCAGGGGTACCCAAATTTTTGCACACTACTGCATGTTCCCATTATGAGAAGAGGGACATGGAGTATGTATCAAATTCCAGGGCCCTAGGTCAAATGGGGTGTTGGGCTGACCCTTTTCAAAGTTTAAAATTGTTTAATTCGTTATACTGCCACCATGTGGCCAAACTGCGCCATATTCACATTGTAATTTGCAATGGCAACATTGCAATTTAGAAAAAGAAACAATAGGTATCCAGTATGTCAACTGCTTGGCCCCCGGAAAATGATCACATGTCACAGATACAGCTTTGGCTTGTGCGTGGCATTTTCAGCAGAAAGCAGTTCACGCTCCTTTGTCACAGAGACTGCGGTAGCCTGGTCTGCACTAATGCACCTTTTAAATAAATAGAATAAGTAAGAGTTTCAATTTCAGTACACATCTGTACTCCAGGTGTGGAAATATCTGGCACTGTTTCTCATATGGATCACAGGGATACGGTGTTTCTCCTATGCTTACGTCACACTGCCGTAACTTTTAACTGATTGATTGTGCACATATTTTTCACTCAAAAAATTTAGGAGGCAATGCCTCAAATGCCAGCCTCTGCTATTTTCTTTGAATATGCTTTATAAAAATTAAAAAGTGTGATTTATGTACAGGGAATATATTGTATTTTATCTATGCATATGTCTATCCATACATAAATAAATCATGTTCATGTTGCTATGAATATACAGTAGTCCTGCCTGCCTCAGTGATATTCGTGCGAATATTGGCATGAAAACAAGATAGTGCTTTTTCAGAATGAACACATGACTGAGCTGCCAATCTGAAGTCACACTATGATTGTGACATAATGAAGCTGTTTGTCAGCCAGGGAAACTGAAGTTAATGCAGAATAACATAATGGAAAGTGTACCCCTTGCAGTTACTGTCTCCTATGTGTAGACTAACAGAAATGTGGCATTAGAACCTTCCTTACAGGGTTGTATCATTCGGTTAGTCATCAGTAAAGTACTAAACAAGCCCAGGTTAACTTGCAGTGACTGTGCGGTGGTCAAGGCATGCTGTCACTGTCATTGTGTGGATGAACTATAGCCTATAAGCAACTTAGTGTCGGGCAGGTTGGTAGAGCTATGTATTAAGGAAACACCAGCACATGTTCCTAGAGCGACTATTTAATTTATTTCTCTGAAAATGACAACTCTGTATGCCCCTGGACACTACACCAGGTACACTCGCCCAGAGAGAAAGAGTTAAGCCTCCTGTAATGAATCGTGATCCAGGACACTGTGGTGGGAACCAGAGACCCCCTCCTCCTCCCCCCACTGCTTCTGTGGCACATCCTGGACGAGTGAACGAGTGGAGTTGTGCATTCGAGCCCGTTCAGTGGGCGTGTCTTCCCAGGGTGGGAGGGAGAGCGCTGCCCCTGGCCCCTCTTATCAAGCCTGCTATTTCAGCCCCACAGCTGTGTGACTGTGGGCTCCTCAGGGCGGGGCAGCCAGCCACACGGTAACGCAACCTGTCTTTAAAAAAAAAGAGGACGAGATCCTTTTCTCCACGTCCATCGCGCTGAGATCCGAAGTCCTCACTTTTAATTTGTTTTTTATTTTCCTTTCTCTGGAACGCGACAGTTTAGCTTGGCGCTTGCCACGGCGAGTCGATAATGAAAAGGGTTTTCATTTTTTAAAAAGTCAAATTTTCTGCCCAATGGCATTTCTCCTGTCCTCGCTGCATATGAATAGTGGTGGTGAATAGCAGTGGCATGAATAAAAGGAGCCTTTATGTTGCAGAAGGCCGAAACAGCCCTAAATGGCGCCCTTACATGAAATTGTAAGAGCCATGGTCACCGTAAACAAAATTCTGCTTTGACAATGGAACATTGCATACAATACTCAGTTTTGCCAACTGCTTTGTGGAGATTTCATATTTTGTTCATGTAAAACTAGTTCTAAAAAATTGTGTTGTTCCGTGAAGGTTTTTGAGGATAAGGAGTATACCCAACTGCATACCAACATATTCCATCATGCGCTCGACGTTATGTGTAGGACTGCTGACATTTTACAGAACTGTTCATGTATAAGATAATTGTTGCAGTGGTATCCTAGCAACAGAGAAGAAAGTATTCAGCACTTTGATATATATAACAAATTGCCAAATTCATCATTAACTGTGTAATAAAAATACTCATTCTGACAGGATTGTAGACAGCAGATATGAGCGGTTGTATAGGTAAACATCGTCCAATTAAGGTAACTGCATTTAATTATACATTTTCATGTTTCAGGACAGATTTGACTGTGTTGTGACAAAACACAGTAAGAAGCATTAAAAAGAATACATATATATAAAAATAAATGATAGAACTGAAGAATGAATGAACTAATAGCCCATCTAAAATTTGAGCTATTATAAACATATGACCCAAAATATATTTATTTTAAAAAGGGGGCAAAAAGTGGGCAAAAAGGACAGAAACTTAACAAATGAGCAATGAGCAAATAGCTCGTCTTACTGCTCATGAAAGAGCTGCAGTTCTGGCCAAGCATAAAACTCCACTTCCAAGAAAGCTGAAAGACCTGAATAAATGTTCAGACCTGAATGAATGTTGTGTTTTTTTGCAGAGCGTTTGGTGAGAGGATGGCCAGCAGGGAGGAGCTGATCGGGATCCCCTTCCCAAACCACAGCAGCGATGTTCTCTGCAGTCTGAACGAGCAGAGAAGGGACGGTCTGCTGTGCGACGTGGTGCTCATCGTCCGAGACCAAGAGTACCGCACGCACCGCTCCGTCCTGGCCGCCTGCAGCCAGTACTTCAAGAAGCTCTTCACGGTGGGAATGGACTGCGATCAGCACAGCGTCTACGAGATCGACTTTGTCGCCCCGGAGTCTCTGACCGCCATTCTGGAGTTCGCCTACACCTCCACGCTGACCGTCACCACTTCCAACGTTAAAGAGATCCTCGGTGCCGCCCAGATGCTTGAGATCCCGTGCATCATCGACGTGTGCCTGGAGATCATGGACACGGGGGGAGGAAGAGGCGAAGACGAGGAGGAGGAGGAGGAGGAGGATGACGACGACGACGATGCTGAAGAGGAAGGAGAGGAATCGAGAGAGGAGGACCCTGAAGAGGAGGCCAGCGAGAAGTTGACGTGGGCTTCTGAGAATCAAGACCAGATGGTTGATGACAGTGTGGACTGCACTCCGAGCACCTCCCAGCAGGAAGACCGGTCGGACATCCTGAGAAACTACCATGTCAATGAGAAGACCACAGACTCCGAAGGCCTGGAGAGCCGAACCCTGAAGGACTTTTCCATCGAATCGTTGTTGCAGGAAGGCCTGTACCCCAAGATGTCCGCCGCTGACAGAATGTCAAACTTTTCCCCACTTCTCCCCGGCTTCTTCCCTCCCCTGTGGGGGGAGTTTCCCGGTTTCCCTCAAATGCTGGACCCAAACCCCAGTCCTCACCTGTACCACCAAGAGCTCCACAACAGGCCGCTGGACTTAGCCGTAAAGAAAGAGGTGATCAAGGAAGAGCTGAAGGAGGAGATCCACCCCAGTCTCTTCCGCAGCGACTTCCTGAAGGACTTCATGGGCGCAGGCCTCGGTTTGGGGGCCGAGGGCCATTTCGGGGCCGTCAAGGATGAGACGGACTTCCGGTCCTACCTGAGCATCCTCAGCGCGTCGCATCTGGGTTCCCTCTTTCCGCCCTGGCAGCTGGAGGAGGAGCGGAAGATGAAGCCCAAGGCCTCGCAGCAGTGTCCCATCTGCAACAAGGTGATCCAGGGCGCGGGCAAGCTGCCCCGGCACATGAGAACGCACACGGGAGAGAAGCCCTACATGTGCAACATCTGCGAGGTTCGCTTCACCAGGTCAGTGAGAAGCACTGTGATTTTATTCACTGTATGAACGCCATTTTGAACAATGTATATTGTATATTTGCCAACATTTTTATCGTCAGTTCTTTTTATCATATGACACGTGCCAGTTGCAATCATTGGGGACGTAGGAGCAATAATTTTTTCAAGAAAATCTCCAAAACTAAAATATGTTTTTGGTGTAAATGTAATCATTTTCACCCATGATCTCATACTTATAGCATTAGTTTTCATAATTGTCCAGCATGTTTCCTGTCAGTCTTAACATGTATGGTATGTATGCCATCATGAATCAAGACTCAACTAGTGGTAACTCACAGCAATTCCATTTTGGCAAATTTGTGACTGCAGACTATTTGGGGTTTGGTTTTAATATGAACTATGGTACTGGATGGGACTGGACTTTCCCTTTAATATGTGTTCATCAAGGCCACAGTCAAGGGGCATGGCATCTGAAAATGCCTCCTCCAGCAAGTTATGTTCGGTCAAACTACATTATATTTACATTATTGGCATTCAGCAGACGCTGTTATCCAGAGCGACGTACAGTTGATTAGACTAAGCAGGAGACAATCCTCCCCTGGAGCATTGTGGGGTTAAGGCCCTACTACAGGAGAAAGACTTGCCACCTATTTGTATTTTAGTCTGTGTATTTTATATGGAGATGTAGCACTTGTTTATAGACTGTATTACTTGTACTTGTGGAAAGATATATTTTGCCCACTTCCAAAGAGTATGGTGTGCCAGTTTACCTGTGTTTCACATGTCTGTACATATCTAGGCATTATTTGTGCGATATTATACTGCTTTCTGATATAAAGGAATAACATCTATGTTTTCTGTGACATAGTCGGTTAAAATCGCATGTATGTTCGGAAAGCAGATTTTGAAAAAACTGGTTTTGTTAAACTAAGGTTTATGGCTACGGAATGAGAGCAGTCTCTGCAATGAAGTCTTTTGTATCGATATGGGTTGGGTGGCAAATGTTCCATTGACACACCCCCAAGTAGTGCTTTGCCCAACCCATGTTGACGCAAAGGCCGTCATCGCAGGCCACAAAGTCACCAAACTGGGCTGAAGTGAAAAATATCCTATATGAACGGGAGGAAAACAACTATTCCACTAGAGCCCAGGCAATTTGTGCTACCGCTGTCACTAAAATATGGGCCATAATGTACAATACTCAGCGTACACTATATATAACAGTGAATAAGCCCCACACTCTCGCCGGCCTCTCCACAGGCAAGACAAGCTGAAGATCCACATGCGTAAGCACACCGGGGAGCGCCCTTACATCTGCCTCCACTGCAACTCGAAGTTCGTGCACAACTACGACCTGAAGAACCACCTACGCATCCACACCGGCGTGCGGCCTTACCAGTGCGAGCACTGCTACAAGAGCTTCACGCGCTCCGACCACCTGCACCGCCACATCAAGCGGCAGAGCTGCCGGGCGTCACGTCCGCGCCGCGGCCGCAAGCCGGCGGCCTGGCGCGCCGCGAACCTGCTCTACCCGCCCGCCGCCCACCGCGAGGACACGGGCGACCCCGCGGGGGGCAGGCTCCCTCCGGCCGCCCGCGCGGGCACAAACCCCGGCTTCATGGACAGGCAGCACCTGGGCGGGAGGAACTTGAGCTTCGAGGACTTGGACAGCAACAGCAGGGAGAGCGTGGAGGCCCGGCAGTCGGACCGCAGCCACGCGGAGGAGGCGGAGAGGAAGAGGGGGGTGTTCACCTTCGCCCTGGCGCACGAGGACATGCTCTCCCATCGGCCGTTCTACTCCGCGACCTCTGACCCCTGGGCTCTGAGGCTGGGACACATCCCACCCATTCCAGAGGCAACAAGCTAAGGCTTTTTTTTTTTTTTTTTTTTTTTTTATAGATGTTTGCAATAAATGCCTCCAGGAAGTTTCACACTTGAGATAAGGGGACTTATTCTTACATCATGAACTGCACCTTATATGCACCTGTTTTTTTAAAGGACTGACTGGGTAAGAACTCAAATTAACTGGTAAATATCTTGATATTTTTGTAATTCATAAATTACCACCTTAAATGATTAATCTGATATTTACCAACTTCTGTACATTTTTCTTTTGTAAAAAAACAAAACAAAGTTTAGTCATAAAATCATTCCGAATGTTTCCTTCACTTCACTTGACTGGAGGCATTTCCCGCTGATTTCATATGAAATTGTATTAAATGGAACACACTGTCCAGGGACCGAAACAAAATAAACGGACAGGATGAGATTCGGTCTTAAACCTGAAGTCAGACTGTGTGCTTATGCGTGTATACACAGTACTTTGCAGAAGACAGTGGATCCAAATGATCTCCTTTCTTATTCATTTTTGAGATTCATGGGTGAGATTAAGAACTTCATCACCACGCCACTGACAAACTCATACCAATCACATTGCTGTCTGATTATTATAAACATTTGTGGTTCGATCGACGAGAAATGATTACATATTCTAAGATTCACATTAACTATGAATAGCTCACTAGCCACTTGACTTGGTTATACAATTCTAATGACATTATTGTACAATAAATTAAGTTGGAATGAAAGAACAAGTAACATTACCATTTACATTTTGAAATACCTTCTGAAAAATACTAGTGTCGCTTATTGATGAAAAAAATTGTGTATGAAAAAGTATGAACGATCACTCAGGACACTTTAATTCAAATCATGGCTTATTTGCCATTTTTCAACCTAATCTAGAATCTAAATTCGGTGTGACAATATTACTTGTTCTGTTATTCTTGCATATGATTAC
>NC_083771.1:42976727-42989227 GCF_963514075.1 Conger conger | reverse complement strand
GCGGCGTGTAGCCAAGTGGTTTAGGTGCACGACTGGGACCCGGGAGGTTGGTGGTTCAAGCCACAGTGTGATCCGTGCAGCTGTTGGGCCCTCGAGCAAGGCCCTTAACTGGGAGCAATTGTTAACCCTGCATTCCTCCAGGGGGATTGACCCTGCTTTGTCTAATCAACCATAAGTGACTTTGGATAAAAGCGTTGGATAAATAACTGTAACATAATGTAATGCACTGTAATGTAACCTCATATCACACAGGCGATCGCTCTTCCTGGTCAGTGTTCTTCACTAAATGAACCGCGCGGTCGTCACGGTCACCTTCTCGTAGGTGTACTGCTCCTGGAGGAGGTGGGGAAGCCTCTCCAGGAACACGGCCATGCAGGGGGCCTTGTTGAGTCCCACGATGCCCTGGGCCCGCAGGACCGAGCGGCAGGAGGCCAGGACGTGGTTCTGGGAGATCCAGTCTGAGGAGCAGCGCAGCAGGAGCACGTCCTGGAGGGGAGAGACACAGAGCGGAGAGTCTCTCTCTCTCTCTCTTCCGTCTGCCGCGGGGATCCAGCGACAGACCCACATCTCCCTGATGCCGTCTGACACTTTCCTGACAGCTCTTTTATCAGAGCCTGCACTTCACTTTTATAGGATTACTGTCAAAACATTCAACGGCAAATACAAAGGCAAAGGCAAAGGCAAAGGCAAAGGCAATGCGGGGTGAGATTCTCAATTGTCAGACAACTGTCAGGCTAATTCAATGGTAAAAACCCTGTATTCGTAGTTGTTTTAACAAAGACAGCAACAGAGCGCAAATTTTGCATCATCACCTTCATCTTAAATAGGCAGACTATCCCGTATTCCCTAATATCGACCCTACATGTCAAACCAAACACCTCTTCTGTTGAAACCCAGTACAACAAGATTTCAAAATTTGCATTAATTAAATTAAATGTACATTGATTAGTTTGTGCAGATATATTAACTCCAATGTGCACATAAATCATAAACAAACCAATGGAACCACTTCAGGTTTTAAACTCAACAGAGAAATTTGAACATGTCAAGTAAAGCAGAAGCTACTATTTCAGAAGTAATTGTTAACGGTTTAGATTAATAATACAGGGAACCAATTTCCCTTTTCTCCTCTATCTACAGATGTGTCTTGCTCTCTGTACGAGCGGGGAAAAAAAAACATTTACGCCCCCCAATCGGATCATGTAGCTATCATCTTTAGCACTTTTCATCATCAAGGCTACACAATTAGGTCAAACAAATGAACCAACATATAGCCTACCTTAGACCTTCCAGAGCAGGCAGCGACCCCCACATTAGGGATCCAAGTGGTACTGACCACTGAGCCCATACCCGTCATCACAGTCTGCAGGACTGATCCATCCTAAAAGAGGGGAGGAGTCACGGTGACATGGCAACCAACCCAATCCAGATACATAGCCATGAACAGGCTGGTTTAAAAGAGCAAATACACAGAGCGACTGGTATTTTGGCTTGCTTCTGCTTCCCTGAAAGGCCATTTTGAGAGCGTCAGAGACGGTACAGTACAGATGGGGTTGGGGGGGTGTACTCACCCGCAGCGACCAGATGTTGAGGAGCCCCCCGATCCCCCCGGACAGCAGGGCCAGGCCGCTGGGACAGAAGGACAGCGTCTTCACCGCGGTGATGTGGCCGTTCAGTCTGAAGATGCATTTGGCAACGCCACGCTGTGAGGACAGGGGAAACATGCAGAGTTACACACAGCCACAGGCAGTGCCAGCCCTCGCTGAAGGGCCCTGCTCAGCGTCTAGAAACAACAGGCCCTAACTGTGCACCTCAGGGGTGGCCAAACGTATACGGAGAGGTGAAAATGCAACACCATCAGCGATACAGGATATATTCACGTTAAACACCACAATATGCAAAATAGAGATTTGTCAGGATTGGAAAAAAATATATTATACAGCTGCTTTTTTACTGTTCACTGAACCTACATCCACCCAATTCAAGGCATTATAAGGAGTAAATATGAAAAGTTGCACGATATAACTGATATGACTTAGTATACTCATAAATAGAGATAATGTCTATAATTGATTAAATTATTAATCACAATAATACTAAGTCAAGTATTACATAGGTACATAGGCAAATGTTATATAATGAAATGTAGTGCAGTCCCAGAATAAAATACCTTCACGTCACTAATCTTCTCTTGGGTGGGAGAACTGTTGAGGAAGTTTGGCACCGACACAGTGCTGCCCCCTTGTGGCACGGTCCAGACGCACAGCATGCCGTTTTGGCAGCCTCTGAGGGCGGGAAGATCACGCGGTCAAAAACCACACCGTTTCAACACCCCAGGGAAAGACTTACGCTCATCACCCATTCAGAACGACGAGCAAGCACCCCCCAAAAAACGCCTGTGGCCCCCCCCGGGCCGTACTCACACAGCCAGCATGAGGCGGGGGTCGGGCCCCCGGCCGGGCAGGGGACACCACTCGGCGGTGTTGACGGTCCCCGTGTGGAAGAGCGAGTACAGGGCCAGCCAGGCGCTGCCCGCCCGGCCCCACACCTTCACCACGTCCGAACGGCCCATGGAGAGCAGGAGGTGCCCCGTGGGGTCCCACTTCAGACCGCTCACGCTGTCCTGGGGCACAGGGAGGGAGGGAGAGGGGGGGGGGGTTAGTGCTCCGTGTGGGGGAGGTGAGCGTCGCACGACGACAGAGGCACCGGGGCTTTTTCTCTCACCGGGAACGCAGAGAGGACCAGCGGCTGCTCCGTCTCGTAGTATTCGGCGGTGGCCAGGAGGATCTTGCCGTCGGGGTAGCCCACGGCGAAGGGTTTGTCCAGACTGTGCCAGGCGATGCACTGGGGAGCTGCAAGAGACACGCGCGCCAGATGAGCCAAAATGGCTGCCGTAAGATAAAGCTCATCCCTTCATTCATTAGTCAAGTAAATGTTGAAACAAGAAACAGGCCTCAAAGTGGCAGAGACCAAACAATATGACATTTTATCCTGATCTGAAATGGAAATAAAAACAGGGAGGCAGCAGGACTCACACTCTTTCCTCTGGCAGTGCGTCAGCTCGGTGCTCTCCACGTGAAGCGCGTCTGTGACCTCCAGCCAGCAGAGGGAGCCGTCCAGCCGGCCCACCAGCAGGCTCTCTGCGGTGCCGGCCTGGCTGGCGGCGCCCTGCCTGGCGCAGGGGGAGGACTTCTGCACCCACGAGAGGGCCGTCACCCACGAGGGCTGGCTTTCCACGTGACTCAGCGACCCTAGAAAGCAACGCACACTAACACATTAACAAAGTCCCCTGAAGAAATGAACGGGGCCTTTCCATCCAAGTATTCTGTGCTGTATGCCAGAGAGCTAGGCCTTCCCAACCCTGTTCCTGGAAATCTACCATCCTGTAATTTTTCCACTCCAACCTGAACAAAGCACACCTCACATAACAGCTAGAGAGAGCTCGTTGAGCTGCTAATTAGTAGAATCAGGCGTGCCAAATTAGAGTAGAAATGGAAACCTAGAGGACGGTAGATCTCCAGGAGCAGGGCTGGGAAGCACCGTCGTACACTGTTGTTCTTTGCCGTAAAGCGCGGGACGGGGCCAGCTCCTGGGCTGAGGGGAGCAGGCCGTAAGGGGGTGACGGGGCCAGCTCCCGGGCTGAGGGGAGCAGGCCGTAAGGGGGTGACGGGGCCAGCTCCCGGGCTGAGGGGAGCAGGCCGTAAGGGGGTGACGGGGCCAGCTCCCGGGCTGAGGGGAGCAGGCCGTAAGCGCGTGAAGGGGCCAGCTCCCGGGCTGAGGGGAGCTGGGGCCAGCTCCCGGGCTGAGGGGAAGCGTGTGACGGGGCCAGCTCCCGGGCTGAGGGGAGCAGGCTGTAAGGGGGTGACGGGGCCAGCTCCCGGGCTGAGGGGAAGCGCGTGACGGGGCCAGCTCCCGGGCTGAGGGGAAGCGCGTGACGGGGCCAGCTCCCGGGCTGAGGGGAGCAGGCCGTAAGGCGCGTGACAGGGCCAGCTCCCGGGCTGAGGGGAGCAGCCTGCTCGCCCTGGCAGGCCTGCGCGAGGGGCCCGGGGAGACGGCGCGCTGGCTCACCGCTGACGCTCCAAATGTTGATGAGCTTGTTCTGGAAAGCGGCCAGGAAGCTCCCACCTGCGCTCCAGCCGACCGAGGACACCCACTGCACCCCCACCGCGCTCTCAGAGCTGGGCCTGTCCTCGCTGCAGGGGGGGAGGAGGGGGGAACACAGCGCTGTTTACGCCGGGCAGAGGGAGAGCACACGCACAGATGTCCGTAGCAGGTGCCCGGCGCGGTGCGTACCTCGAGGCGTACCTCGGGCAGCAGGTGTGTGTGCTCTGCAGGTCCGCCGCGGTCTGGGAGACGTCCCACAGGCGCACGGTGCCGTCCTGGGAGCCGGTGGCCAGGAGGCCCCTCTCGCTGTTCCAGCAGCAGCTCGTCACCTGCGGAGACAGAGCGGGAGGAGCCTGTGACGCTACACCTGCGCTCAGCTCAGCGCAGCCGCGCAGGGACAGAGGCGCGACGCACGCACCTGAGCAACCGCACGAATAAAGGGGAGGTATACCTAAAGGGGGAATTAATGAGCTAGTGATGTGATGTCAGGGTAAGGGTTAGCATTAGCATTAGGGTTTACCCTGTTCTGGTGTCCCTCCAGAGTCTTCAAGGGGTACTTGCGCAGATCACCGGGTTTGGGTTAGCATTAGGGTTAGTGTTGTTAGCATTAGCGTTAGGATAAGGGTTAGCGTTAGCCTTAGGGTTAAAATTAGGGTTAGTGTTACCATAATGGTTAGCGCTGGTGTTCGCATTAGGGTTAACATTCTGGTTATCATTAGCATAAGGCTTAGCGTTAGGGTTTACCCTGTTCTGGTGCCTCAAGGGGTACTTGTGCAGATCACCGGTTTGGGGTAGGCATTAGGGTTAGTGATGTTAGCATTACCGTTAGCATAAGGTTTAGCGTTAGCCGTGGCATTATGGTCAGTGTTGTTAGCATTAGCGTTAGCATAATGGTTAGCGTAAGCCTTAGGGTTAATATTAGGGTTATCGTTAGCATAAGGGTTAGTGTTGTTAGCATTACTGTTAGCATAAGGTTTAGCGTTAGCCTTGGAATTAGGGTTAGTGTTGTTAGCATTAGCGTTAGCATAATGGTTAGCGTAAGCCTTAGGGTTAATATTAGGGTTATCGTTAGCATAAGGGTTATTAGCATTAGGGTCTTACCCTGTTCTGGTGTCCCTCCAGCTTCTTGACGGCGCACTTGCGCAGGTCCCCGGCCATGTCGCTGTAGGTCTGCGGCCGGGCGGGGTTCTCCCTCTCGGACGCCGCCAGGGCCTGGACCAGCTGCTGCGCGGCCCACTGCCGGTGGCTGCTGGACAGTCTGGCGGACAGGCAGCAGGCGGCCAGCGCGTTGGCCAGCTCCAGAGGCCCCACCCTCGCCCCCACCTGGGCGGGCGGACCGGCAGTCCCCGGGCTGGTATTGTCTGCGATACAACACCACGTATGAAGACGGGACGCATTTACTCCACTAGACATGGTAAAGATGCTACGAACGGCAGTGACAAAATCATATTATCTCTCATGAGCTCTCAATTCACCTCGAGTGACGATGATGAGGCATTTTTCACCAAACAACAAAAAAGGGGGCCCCTCTACTGTAGACCCACAGCAAAAGAAACCTGTTAAACTACATTTTCCCTGGACTGCGCTGATCTAATAAGTTCTCCTTGAGACTGCCAACCATTTCCTGCAAGCCGGAGTCGTACTACTGCCACCCAGGACATCCAGGAAGAGGAAGGCTAAGGCTAACGCTAACGCTAACGATAGCGGCGCGCTGGGGAGGGGCTCACCCTTCGCCTCGGGCTCAGGCCTCTCCTGGCTGTAGCGGTAGCGGATGCCCTTCTCGGTCAGCAGGGACACCAGGCTCTGGGTCACCAGGAAGGTGGGGGGGGTGAGGGGCTTGGGCTCCTCCCGGGAGGCCTTCCCGGGCGCGCTCAGACGGGCACCGACGCTCATGCCTGTGGCCGCCGCCATCAGGTCCTGCCGCCATGGAAACAGAGCGGTGAGGAAGTGCAGTTTACCTCCGTATGTGCACAGTACACATTCTTACATCAGCAGTGGTCTTCAAATGTATTCATATCATATGATTTAGTGGAAAGCTAAGAACTTAAATGTAAAGATATACCATTGTTTTTGGGAAAAATGTAGTTATTATTCAATACTTTACTAAGTTAATCTGTTAACATAGTATGTCAACATCGTGTTAGTAACTGTTATTAGCGCATCTGTGATTACCAGATATGCGGACATTATTTTCTCCTGCTGTTGTAAACAAGCACGTTTAAAATGGCAGTCATTAAAAGGGCGTCACCTGAGTGCAGATGTCCACCAGCTCGCGGTAGGAGGTGGGGCTGTTGGACACGAGGGAGCCGATGGCAGAGCTGAGGAAGGAGAGGAAGGCGGAGCTGGAGCCCTGCCCGCAGCCCAGGTGGTCCATGGCGGTGTGGACCCTCCCGGACGCCGCCAGGCCCATCAGACGCACCAGGATGCGGATGTTCGCCAGGCCCAGAGCCTCCAGGCCGCTGGACTGGCTGCACACAGAGGCGCTACGGAGAAACACACAGCCATCAGCACAGGGCGGCCTGTAGCGTGGTGGTTAAGGTAAAGGACTGGGACACACAAGGTCGGCGGTTCTAATCCCGGTGTAGCCACAGTAAGATCCGCACAGCCGTTGGGCCCTTGAGCAGGGCCCTTAACCCAGCATTGCTCCAGGGGAGGATTGTCCCCTGCTTAGTCTAATCAACTGTACGTCGCTCTGGATAAGAGCCAATAATGTAATGTAATGTAACATGCACTCGGACACCACTTTATTAAACCAGCTCGCGAATGTACACCAGCTCGCTAATGCAAATATGTAATGAGCCAATCACGTGGCAGCAACTCAACGCATAAAAGCATGCAGACATGGTCAGGTGGTTCAGTTAGCGTTGTGGAAGAAATTTTACTTTGACCATGGAATGATTGTTGGTGTCACATGAGGTGGTTTGAGTGTGTCAGAAATTACTGATACCGCTGGGATTTTCAGACACAACAGTCTCTAGAGTTTACAGAGAATGGTGCAAAAAACTAAAAACAACATCCAGTGAGCAGCAGTTCTATGGGTGAGAAAAGAATTCCCAGACTAGTTAAAGCTGACAGGAAGGCGACAGTAACTCAAATACTCAAATTACATCGGTGGTTAGCAGAAGACCATCTCTGAACCCACAAAACGTGGAACCTTGAAGCGGATGGGCCACAGCAGCAGAAGACCAATAAGTCTAAACATGAGTCTAAGACACACCTGATAAAGTGTTCACTGAGGGTAAAAGCCTGTGTTGGTGTCTGCACACACCCAGCTGGCAGCGCAGCGTTCGGGGGCAGGGGTACCTGGAGGAGGTCTGGGACAGGGCCTTCATCACCACGCTGTAGGCCAGCAGGATCTGCGTGGTGGTGGTCACGCGCCTGAGGGCCAGGAGCCGGTCGTGCGGGTCCCTCAGGGCGGCCGCCTGCTCCCCCAGGCTCAGGGGCGCGGACGGGGCCTTCGGCTCCAGCGGCCCCTCCCCTGCAGGAGCCCGGAGAGAACAGCCCCCCGTGAGGTCACTCCTCATCGACCCGTCACGGACAGACGTAGCACACGTCAAGGTCGCCTAGTGGCTAGGTCGCTTGACTGGGCCACGGAAAGGCTGGTGGATAAAGCCCTAGGGTAGCCACAGCTGTTGGGCCCTTGAGCAAGGCCCTTAACACCATATTGTTCAAGGAGGATTAGCCCCCGCTTAGTCTAATCAACTGCAAGTTGCTTTGCATGAAAGTGTCAGCTAAACAAATCTAATGTAATGTCATGCTTTTTTTTTTTGTCAACCATTTCTTAAAGTCAGTTCAAAAAGGCGACAGTACCTGACATAATGTGTACGTATCAGAAGTGACCACACATAAAAACCAGAGGAGAAGCAGAAGGCTGTCATTGTTATGGAGCTGGTCTCGTCGACTCGCCTCGGCTGCTGCGATTACCTCTGAACATGGCGGCCTTGTCGCTGCCGATGGAGTTAGCCACCAGCGCCCCCAGCGGATCGTGCTCAGTGAACAGGATGGGGTCGGGCACCAGCTTCTTCTCAGAGAGACCCAGAGGCCTCTGCAACACCCCGAAATCCTCCTGTCCCGTCAGCCGGTCCGCCTCGCTGTCATCCCGGGAGCACAGGTCCCACTCGTCTGAGCGCACAAGAGCAGAGAGCCCTTTAACACGCATCTATCACAATACAAAGCCTCTAATACGCATCTATCACAATACGAAGCCTTGAATACGCATTTATCATGATACAGTACACAGTTATCATGATATGAAGACTAATGCAGTACACGTTTATCATGATATGAAGACTAATGCAGTACACGTTTATCATGATATGAAGGCTCTAATACACGTTTATCATGATATGAAGGCTCTAATACACGTATATCATGATATGAAGACTCTAATACACGTTTATTATGATATGAAGACTCTAATACACGCTCATCATGATACAAACGCTCTAACGTGCATTTATCATGATATGAAGGCTCTAATACACGTTTATCATGATACAAACGTGATTATGCATGACCAAGTGCATTTATCATGATACGAATGCAGGAAGTTCAACGAAACAAACCTTCCACATTACTCCTGCACGTACCATCAGAGGCACTTTCCAATCGTCCAATCAAATCAGAGGCCAGACTCTTCACCCTGGAAACAGACAAGGACGCTGAGCTCCAGATTCTGGATTGACAGTTCATTTTCATGAAAAACAAAACTATAAATCTGTATGTTTTCTCCAGCTTCAAATAAATAATTCTCTGAATATCATCTCGGAAATATGACTTTATCCCTGTTCTACAGAGCTATTCTACAGCCCGGGAGGGCAGGCTGGAATGAGTCAGCTTCACACCAATCCTCATTAATATGTACCCAGCAGGTGGTGAGGTAGGGTGTTGGCACTTGTGTCTAACTGTTTTTTTTTTCCTGCTGGTCTTGAGTAAGTTGGTGGCAAATTTTACACCTCAGATGTGAGAATGAGCGCGAATAAGTGAGAATGAGTGTTTTGGTTTTTCATCAAATGCCTCCCAGTTGCAAAATAATGAGAATTTAAGTTATTTTCCCTCACTAAAGTAAAATGCAGAAAAACATAAAAATGCACAAAATTAGAGTCGCATTATCCACTGTCGTGTTATGTACACAATCGGTTGACTGTAATAAAATGGAGAATATTTACATTACACCTGTAAATTACTGTACCCCATCTTAATTAACAGCTAATCCTAGGGCACAGTCCGACCCAATTACACTGTATGTTCAACTAATTAAACGTCAGCATTTTAAAGTAGATTTTTTTTATTTTATTATTTTTATTTTTTAATCGCAGACCGTCATCGACGCACGACGAGGACCCGATATTAATTTCTTCCCGTAAGCCAGGGAAGCAGCGGATTACTGGTGGTGCGGACAGACGGCGCAGATGGCGGGCGTGACGGCGGTAATCACCGGCCGTGTTTGGGGCCCAGGTCGCCCAGCTTGGCGGACAGGTACTTCTCGCGGCAGGGCCCGCACAGCAGGTAGTAGGGGCTGCCCGAGCCGCACTCGCCGCCGAACCAGCCGTCCACGTAGGCGCCGTTGCTGCGGTAACCGCGGCGGCCGGCGCCCTGGCCGCAGCCCGGGTGGTGGCGCTTCATGTGGCCGTTGAACTGCAGCGTGAGCGTGTCGCACAGCTCGCACTCCACCATCTCCTGGGGCTCCGGGTGCTCCTCCCCGCCCTGCCACAGAGCGCTCAGTCACACACAACGTCGCAATGCCGCTCCCTCACACACATACACCCTCACATGCACCACACGCCCGCTGTCACACACACCCTCACACACAACCTCACACACACCCGCCCTCACACACACCACACACCCGCCCTCACACACACACACCCTCACACACACCACACACCCGCCCTCACACACACACACCCTCACACACACCACACGCCCGCTGTCACACACACACCCTCACACACACCCGCCCTCACACACACCCGCCCTCACACACCACACCCTCACACACCACCACACACCACACACCCTCACACACACCACACGCCCGCTGTCACACACACACACTCACACACACCCGCCCTCACACACACCACACACCCTCACACACACCCGCCCTCACACACACCACCCGCCCTCACACACACCACACGCCCGCTGTCACACACACACACACACACACCCGCCCTCACACACACCACCCGCCCTCACACACACCCGCCCTCACACACACCACCCGCCCTCACACACACCACCCGCCCTCACACACACCACCCGCCCTCACACACACCCGCCCTCACACACACCACACGCCCGCTGTCACACACCCTCACACACACCCGCCCTCACACACACCACACGCCCTCACACACACCCGCCCTCACACACACCACACACCCTCACACACACCCGCCCTCACACACACCACACACCCTCACACACACCACACACCCTCAGTCACACACCCTCACACACACCCTCACACACACACCACACACCCTGTCACCCGCCCTCACACACACCCGCTCTCACACACACCCGCTCTCACACACTCGCTGTCACACACCCACACACCTACCACTAAGGAATGATGGACTTCATATGCATATGACTGATGTAGCCTATAATGTGGGGAAAAATACTATAATCCCCAACTTTTTATTCCCCATTTTATCTTCTCCTTGGCCCTAATATCCGCTCTGCAGTGCACACAGCCGAGGGCGAGCCTCTGAAACACACAGCCCCTCTGAAACACACAGCCCCTCTGAAACACACAGCCCCTCTGAAACACACAGCCCCTCTCAAACACACAGCCCCTCTGAAACACACAGCCCCTCTGAAACACACAGCCCCTCTGAAACACACAGCCCCTCTGAAACACACAGCCCCTCTGAAACACACAGCCCCTCTGAAACACACAGCCCCTCTGAAACACACAGCCCCTCTGAGACACACAGCCCCCCGGCTGCTCTGTCTAACCCCGTAACCCCTCAGCTGAGCTGCAGGTTCTGCCTGCAGACACATTACTCCCGCAGACCAGCCTCTATTGACCCCTGCCAACTCAGTCCCTTTTCCCTGTGTGAGGCTACAGGAAATGACCCGTCACCCCGCGGACACACAGTCCGGATTCGATCCGGACCACAAGGTGCCCAACAACCTGGGTGCGATAAACACGAGCTCCTCGACTGGACACCCAATTAGGGAGCTTAATCTTCCCCCAAAATATTTCTCTATTCTTTGTTAGAGTCTATATTCTTTGTTATAATGACAGTATCATGGAAATGATGAGGCTGAAACCTGACGGTGTCCCTGTACCAGGAGAACTCCATTTGCCGTAATGTAAACATGACACCTTTTGGCTACAAAGGAATATTTGCAATAAATAAATGCCTTGTAATGTAATGTAATAAATTCCAAGAAAAAAAAATCTATTTCTTTCTTTAGCCCCTGGCGAGATTTAGAGTGATATCTAGGGCACAGAGTTAATCTGACCAACATGACCATCTGGGCTGGCAATCTGAGTTTCAGAAGTTATCCAGTTATCCAAAGATAAAAACAGATCAACAGCTGACACGTTTCGGAAAAGGATTGCGACCCTAAATTGGTTTGCAGTCTGGATGTAGCGCACGTCGTACTTGATCCCCTTGACACTATCCGTGTCACTGTCTGCCATTTTGAATTTCGTGACGACGAGTCGCAGTACCTCCACCATCCACAGGGTGTCCCTCTCCGAGGTGATGAACTCGGGCGTGAGCACCTCCTCGTAGGACTCCTCGTGGTAGGGGTCGTCCATGTACCCCAGCTCGGACTCCTCCTCCGCCGCGAAGGGGTGCGTCTCCGCCTGCTCCGGCCAATCGGACACCCCCGGCTCCTGTCTGTAGATGGGCGGGATGGGATTGGGCGAGGGGGAGTCTGAAAGATGGAGCGAGACAAAGACACTCAAGCAGACAGAAGTTGCCATTTCGCCAGAGTAATTTGGCGGTAATTGATTTGTAACTTGGGGGCCAAAGTTTCCGAAAAACGGTGATGCAGAGAGCAACAGCGGTCACAGGAAATATTGGAACTTTCAGGATTCTCTCAACCATTCATTTCCATCATGTATTCACTCAAAAATACATTGTTTATACACGTTAAAACATTAATAGTAAAGTAACGTTATTGCAGAGAACAGCCTATGGCATGCTTTACCCCTAACTGCCACAAGGTGGACATGTTCAGTAAAAGTCAGCTCAGAAGAAAACCGCTCCTCACTGTCTGGCACGGGGAAAATAATGCCAGGAGCTCAGAGTGGTGAGTATGGACGTCACTGGCCAGGTCTGTGAAGCTGACGCACTAGTCTAACGCTCCCTGGTCTCTCAGAAGCAGTGAAGCTGAGCTTCTCTCTCCTGCTCCCTGGTCTCTCTGAA
>NC_083771.1:42946727-42969227 GCF_963514075.1 Conger conger | reverse complement strand
TTATGATGAACATGCATAGCTTTTTTTCTTTTATTTAACTACAATAGTTATGGAATCTTTACTTTGTAACTATTGCTACTTCCCCCCTGCTCACTATAGAAAACTGTAAAACTGTAAAACAATATTTATCAGAGATAATTTAATAATGCATATATCTGAATTCAGTCCTTTATTTGGCAGTTTAAAAAAAATATGTTAATGCGGGTATTTTGCTGGTAAACTTCAAATGCACACAAGTCACTTTAGCCAGTGTAGCAGCAGTTTGATTGAGTGATTCAGTGAAAAAATAGGACCCAGTTTTACAGAATACCTGCTGCCTCCATGGCTTTGTAGATATGTCTCACAGAGAAGCCCATTTCTAGCAACCGTACGGGAACAAACATTTGAGGCCGTTCTGGAATTTTAGGGGAAAAAAAAACAAACACTCAATAGAAATAAAATCATACAAGATTTGATCCATTGATCCAAATCATCCATTATTCGCATAATCTGTACATCCCTAATATACATAATACAAAATTAAGTCACAGCTAGATTCCCACCAAATTAAACCGGATAAAAAAAGGTACCCCCTATTTTCTCAAAGCTACATGATCAGGAGGCTTTTAGAAGATCCTGTAACATTACAAAGTCTCTACATAATGCAGAACGATAAATAATCATTACAAGTAAAACAGTATTATAGTTTGATAACTATGAGATTTATCAATTAGTATTATAATATTATAATAGTTTAAGAAACTATAGTAACCAAGGGGCATCTATCAAAGGCCCTCAGCATTTAGTGTTTTAATTACATTTACTTAAAGTACCACAGAAATGGTGTGAGTGAACGCACAGGACATCATGCACTTGGCCACACCACACACAGTGCACTGAGCGAGCACCCAAATGGCAAACGGTTAATACCACACGCTGCCGACATGGGGGAACGAACACAAGCAGGCAGCCATTTTGTTCTGCGCTACAGCGAGACACTGGAGTCCCTCCCTTCCTCTCCCTTCATCTCTATGGGTGTGGTCGTTTGTTTATCCGGCGCTAGTCTGCCATCTGCTCGGGGTCCTCGCATCTCTGTTGCCTAGTGACGTTGAGTGACGCGTCGCATTTTGATTGGTGCAGACCAGTAATCGGGCGCTGAATGAACAGCTATAGAGAGCACACGCTGAAAAGTGTTGCTCGAGTCAAAGGTGGCTGACAACGTAACCACCTAAAGTATTCATCTCATGTTTCGTTACGGCGATATATTTGCCTATACATCGCCTACACCAGGGGTCGGCAACCCTGGTCCTGGAGAGCCGCAGGGCGTGCCGGCTTTCGTTGTTACTTGGCATTAATTGATCAATGAAAGCCGTCGATTACACAGTTAACTCGCCTCACCTGGTTTCTTGGGTCTGAATCGGCTGCTTATTTTAAGGTGGAGACGAAAGCCAGCGCGCCCTGCGGCTCTCCAGGAACCAGGGTTGCCGACCCCTGGCCTACACAGACAAAATGATATTTTCACAAAGGGCTTTTCTTTTAGGCGACGGTAGGAAAGCGAAGTCCTGAACATCGATCGAAACGCGACGCGTCACGACACGTCACGACACGTCACGCGTCATGACATACGACGCGCCGCTGCGGAGCGGAGATGAGCCGGGGCGCCGGAGCAGACGGCTGAGGCGGGGGGGGCGGGCGGTGGTGTCCGCGGCGGCCCGGGGCTTACCCGCGCGGATCCGGGCCCTGCCGCAGGCTTCCAGGAAGGCGGGCTGCGGGTCGGAGAAAACCTCGCAGCCGGACGCGGGCCCCGGCCCGGCCACGGCAAAGCCCGGGTGCAACATGGGGTTATTTATCAGGCTGGCCAGCGTGGGGAACCGCGCTAGCACCATCCTCCTAGAAGAAGCCAAGACACAGAGAGGCAGGGCTGCTATCGAGCGCACGGAGAGCCATTCCCCCCCGCAGCCTGAGAGGCGCAAGCCCCCACACGCCCCACGCAGAGAGCTCCAGAGCACAACGGACAGGAGGTCTGTGGGTCTGTCTGTGGGTGTCAGTGGTTAGGCAGGCAGAGCTGCAGAATCACAGACCGAGGGGGGGGTTAGTGTCCACGGCGGGCTGCGGCCACTTACCTGTCCTCTGCTTCTCCTCCGCGCCGCTGACTGACATGGATCTGAGGCAGAAACACCCAGGGAGTCAGTGATGTCCGTCCTGTCTCCTGACCTGCCCCGTGAACCGCCCCCCCACCCCCCAAAAAAACCCCACCCCAGACCTGCCCCATAACCCACCACCACCCCTGACCTGCCCCATAACCCACCACCACCCCTGACCTGCCCCATGACCCACCACCACCCCTGACCTGCCCCATAACCCACCACCACCCCTGACCTGCCCCATAACCCACCACCACCCCTGACCTGCCCCATGACCCACCACCACCCCTGACCTGCCCCATAACCCACCACCACCCCTGACCTGCCCCCCCAATCCACCCACTTGATCCACCCTCTCTGCCTCACAATCCACCAGTCAACCAAGAGAGTTACAAGATGACTGATATACACTGATATACGCTCTTTATTGATATGTGTTATACTAAGGCATTAGTATAATTAGAGGCTAATTTACGTGCAGTAATGTCATAACTCCTTTACAGGTTAGCACATAATTAAATTGACAGATTACATGTTTTTATAAAACTATTAAAAACAAATTGCCATGAATATTTACATTAAATAATATCAATTAAATTGTATAAACCATTAATGAAGCAAGATGCAAGGCTTTGGGGGCTGTTATTTTGTAACAGTTCTTTACTCTGCCCATAGAATGCACACACTATCGTACTGCACTGTACAGGAAGTGGTCGTGGGGTAGGTTTTCACAGCTGGCCAGCAGAAACGCAGGCCCCTGTTCACACAGCAGCCCGGAGCTGACGGAGCGAATTACCCGCAGATTCCTCTAACGACCCAAACCTCACGGGACCTTTAAAACGCCACTTTCCAAGTCTTAAGGCTTCACGCTTCCGCGGTTCACATCTGTGAGAATCAATAACGCTGTATGATTAGAGGCTGTGGCTGAGGCCCCGTTCACAGAGCGGAGAGCAGACCGTCTGTGACGCCGCGGATAACCTGTCAGAGATCTGCTGGCCGCGGTCTGCTGGCCGCGGTTTTCTCATAACTGTACGACACGCCTCCCCTGGGCATTCAGTACAGGGCAAGAATAATACACTCTGCACAAGAAAATATATATATATACTCTACATAATGTACTCTACTTAATTCTGTTAAACATTACATTCAGGGTACGTGGGCCCACAGAAGATTATTATTTTCATCAACATTTATCATGACATACACTCTGTGTTATTCATATTTACACAACCCACAGAGGAAGTTTATTAAAGACTGCGTCATTGAAATACGCATTTCTCTACAGTTTCTCACACACACATCTTATCAATGTGTCCACAAAATAAAACCATTCATCCTGCTACATTGGACCTCGTGAAACATATGGCATGACAGTACTATTATTGCCTACTCCACTCCCATATCCATGGTTATTAATCATGAACAGAAACACGTTTTTTTATTATTACTGTAAAGGTAATGTGGGTCATGGTTGTGCTATTCTTGGGCAAAACTGCTGGCTACATTTAAAACAAGCTCTACCGTGATGAGTGGAGGCCCACGGGGTCGACCAGCCCGCCGTTTAATGGCGGGATACAGAGGTCAGAGGTCAGAGGTCACACATTACCCGCACATACAGCAGGCTTATAAACACAGGCAGGAAGTACCTACCAGCAGCCAGACTGAACAAATCAGCAGACCTGATGAAGAGCTCCAGACACTCACAGAGGCACATACTGTATACAGCATGCATGACTGAGCCCAGAGACCTCCTCACTCACAGGAGTGCATACTGTATACAGCATGACTGAGCCCAGAGACCTCCTCACTCACAGGAGTGCATACTGTATACAGCATGACTGAGCCCAGAGACCTCCTCACTCACAGAGACACATACTGTATACAGCATGACTGAGCCCAGAGACCTCCTCACTCACAGGAGTGCATACTGTATACAGCATGACTGAGCCCAGAGACCTCCTCACTCACAGAGACACATACTGTATACAGCATGACTGAGCCCAGAGACCTCCTCACTCACAGAGACACATACTGTATACAGCATGACTGAGCCCAGAGACCTCCTCACTCACAGAGACACATACTGTATACAGCATGACTGAGCCCAGAGACCTCCTCACTCACAGGAGTGCATACTGTATACAGCATGACTGAGCCCAGAGACCTCCTCACTCACAGGAGTGCATACTGTATACAGCATGACTGAGCCCAGAGACCTCCTCACTCACAGGAGTGCATACTGTATACAGCATGACTGAGCCCAGAGACCTCCTCACTCACAGGAGTGCATACTGTATACAACATGACTGAGCCCAGAGACCTCCTCACTCACAGGAGTGCATACTGTATACAGCATGACTGAGCCCAGAGACCTCCTCACTCACAGGAGTGCATACTGTATACAGCATGACTGAGCCCAGAGACCTCCTCACTCACAGGAGTGCATACTGTATACAGCATGACTGAGCGCAGAGACCTCCTCACTCACAGGAGTGCATACTGTATACAGCATGACTGAGCCCAGAGACCTCCTCACTCACAGGAGTGCATACTGTATACAGCATGACTGAGCCCAGAGACCTCCTCACTCACAGGAGTGCATACTGTATACAGCATGACTGAGCCCAGAGACCTCCTCACTCACAGGAGTGCATACTGTATACAGCATGACTGAGCCCAGAGACCTCCTCACTCACAGGAGTGCATACTGTACACAGCATGACTGAGCGCAGAGACCTCCTCACTCACAGGAGTGCATACTGTATACAGCATGACTGAGCCCAGAGACCTCCTCACTCACAGGAGTGCATACTGTATACAGCATGACTGAGCCCAGAGACCTCCTCACTCACAGGAGTGCATACTGTACACAGCATGACTGAGCGCAGAGACCTCCTCACTCACAGAGACACATACTGTATACAGCATGACTGAGCCCAGAGACCTCCTCACTCACAGGAGTGCATACTGTATACAGCATGACTGAGCCCAGAGACCTCCTCACTCACAGGAGTGCATACTGTATACAGCATGACTGAGCCCAGAGACCTTCTCACTCACAGGAGTACATACTGTACACAGCATGACTGAGCCCAGATACCTCCTCACTCACAGGAGTGCATACTGTATACAGCATGACTGAGCCCAGAGACCTCCTCACTCACAGGAGTGCATACTGTATACAGCATGACTGAGCCCAGATACCTCCTCACTCACAGGAGTGCATACTGTATACAGCATGACTGAGCCCAGAGACCTCCTCACTCACAGGAGTGCATACTGTATACAGCATGACTGAGCCCAGAGACCTCCTCACTCACAGGAGTGCATACTGTATACAGCATGACTGAGCCCAGAGACCTCCTCACTCACAGGAGTGCATACTGTATACAGCATGACTGAGCCCAGAGACCTCCTCACTCACAGGAGTGCATACTGTATACAGCATGCATGACTGAGCCCAGAGACCTCCTCACTCACAGAGACACATACTGGTCTGTTTACAGTAACTTCATCAGATAGAAACACTGTCCCAAAAGCAACACCCCCGGTGCTTGTATAGTGTGTGCAAACCATTTATCCATCCAGACCTAAATGTGTGAGGTGACAGGTGAACAAAATGGGTGAGTAACAAACAGGTTGTTTCTGGTTCTCCTCCTTCAGATCCAAGATATTCACTGCCGGAGGTTGGTGGGGTGGAATAAGGTGAGGTACTCACTGCAGGAGGAAGGGGTGAGGTACTCACTGTAGGGTGTGGGGAAGATGGGGGTGAGGTACTCACTGCAGGGTGTGGGGAAGATGGGGGTGAGGAGCAGGGTGTGGGGAAGATGGGGGAGTGAGGTACTCACTGCAGAGTGTGGGGAAGATGGGGGTGAGGAGCAGGGTGTGTGGAAGATGGGGGGGTGAGGTACTCACTGCAGGGTGTGGGGAAGACGGGGGTGAGGAGCAGGGTGTGTGGAAGATGGGGGTGAGGAGCAGGGTGTGTGGAAGATGGGGGTGAGGTACTCACTGCAGGGGGTTTGGGGAAGATGGGGGTGAGGTACTCACTGCGGGGGGTGGGGAAGATGGGGTGAGGTACTCACTGCAGGGTGTGGGGAGGATGGGGGTGAGGAGCTGGGTGTGTGGAAGATGGGGGTGAGGTACTCACTGCAGGGGGTTTGGGGAAGATGGGAATGAGGAGCAGGGTGTGTGGAAGATGGGGGTGAGGAACTCACTGCAGGGTGTGTGGAAGATGGGGGTGAGGTACTCACTGCACGGGGTTTGGGGAAGATGGGGGTGAGGTACTCACTGCAGGGGGTTTGGGGAAGACGGGGGTGAGGTACTCACTGCAGGGGGTTTGGGGAAGACGGGGGTGAGGTACTCACTGCAGGGGGTTTGGGGAAGACGGGGGTGAGGTACTCACTGCAGGGGGTGTGGGGAAGATGGGGGTGAGGTACTCACTGCAGGGGGTTTGGGGAAGACGGGGGTGAGGTACTCACTGCAGGGGGTTTGGGGAAGATGGGGGTGAGGTACTCACTGCAGGGGGTTTGGGGTGGAATAGGGTGAGGTACTCACTGCAGGGGGTGTGGGGAAGACGGGAGATGGAGGTGCGGTACTCACTGCAGCAGGTTGATGGGCAGGAAGGGGTTGAAGTTCTCCAGGCCGTCGGCCTGCAGGGCGGACAGCAGGGAGGCTGCCAGGTCGTTGCTGGACGAGGAGGCCGAGGCGCTGTTGGACTGGCCCAGTCCGGCTGGCCCTTCTGAGGCGCTGTGGGACTGGCCCAGCCCGGCCGGCCCTTCTGAGGTGTTGCTGTACAGAGACACCGTGCTGGAGGACTTGGACACGGGCTGGGAGGACGAGGGCGGGCCCGAATCTGCAGAGGTCAGAGGGGTCAGGGGTCAGAGGGCGCGCTTTTCAAACCGTACCGGCGCCTAAACTAAAAACAAAGAGCAAATGACAACATTAAAGAATGCCTTTTTTTATTTTTTATTGTAAAGGCAATGCTTATAATATATATAGTTTCGCTTTTGACATTTTGACCGAGTCTAACGTTAACAGTCAGAGAGAGTGTAACATTAGCTAGAGAAGGAGCGTGGCAGGGCCATGGGAGAGAGCGGTGCTTCTGTTTCAGGGCACCAGATGGCAGTACAACACAGTGGATAGTTCAGTCCCTAGCTCAGGCATTAAAGCTGCCTGAAATGAAGCACAGAAATCCATGTTGGTCTGATATGAACTGGTTGTCTGGGAAACGCTGCCACAGGTACCCAACCCTGCACGTAAAGGCATGCAAAACGGGGGACTGAGAACAGGCTGAAGATGCGGAGCGTGCCCTAGCCCTACCCTTGCGGTCCCGGGCCCCGGAGTCCTCCTGCAGCTGGTTGAGCGCGCCCTTGAAGATCATGACCTGCGCCCTCTCCAGGTCGGCCAGCGAGGCGCCCTGGCTGATGGGGCAGGGCCGGACCGCCCACTTCACCATGCTGCGCACCACGAACTGCAGCACGGAGCGCAGCTCCGCCCCGTCCTCCCGGCCCGGCTCGGGGCTCCTGGGGGCCGCGGGCGGGCTCTTGGGCGCCAGCAGCAGGTCGGTGAACCTCCCGCAGCTCAGGATGACGGCCAGGGCCTTGAGCGCCCCCAGCAGGAGGTAGGACAGACGCACGGCGCGCAGCTCCAGGGAGAGCAGGTCGGGGCGGGAGGGCGGGGGGGCCGACGCCACCTCCGGCGGGGCGCAGCGGGGGTCCTCCTGCTCGGCGGGGCCCTCGTTATCGGTGCCGGGAGACTCCGCGGGGGGCTCCCGCTCCTCCGGGCCTCCGGCCCGCGCCTCCTCCCCGTCGCCCTCCTCCGGCACGCCCCCCGCGGCCTCCTCGTCGGCCATCACGCGGGCGATGTCCTGGTCCAGACGGCGCTCCAGCTCGGTGCGGCGGGCGGGCGGCCGGGGCCCCGGAGGCCCCGCGGGGGCCTGCTCCTCCAGGGTGCCGCTCAGGAAGATGAGGTCCAGCAGCACGCCCGGTTTGAGACCCCGCAGGCGGGACACGTCCAGCTGAGGGACGTCGCTCGGCTCCAGGGCCGACACCGGCGTGTCGCTGGGAGACCAAGAGTTCAGGAAGCTTCGGTTAGTGCGAGGAGACGCGCAACATGCAACAGCGGGGCGGGAGGAGGAGCATGGGAGGTGGAGGATTGGCGGAGGAGGATTGAGGTGGAGGATGGGCGGAGGAGGATGGGCGGAGGAGGATGAGAGGTGGAGGATGAGAGGTGGAGGATGGCGGAGGAGGATTGAGGTGGAGGATGGGCGGAGGAGGATGGGCGGAGGAGGATTGAGGTGGAGGATGGGCGGAGGAGGATGGGCGGAGGAGGATTGAGGTGGAGGATGGGCGGAGGAGGATGGGCGGAGGAGGATTGAGGTGGAGGATGGGCGGAGGAGAATGAGAGGTGGAGGATGGGCGGAGGAGGATTGAGGTGGAGGATGGCGGAGGAGGATTGAGGTGGAGGATGGCGGAGGAGGATTGAGGTGGAGGATGGGCGGAGGAGAATGAGAGGTGGAGGATGGGCGGAGGAGGATTGAGGTGGAGGATGGGCGGAGGAGGATGGGCGGAAGAGGATGGGCGGAAGAGGATGGGCGGATGGGGGGGAAAAAAGAGAAAAGAAGGGAAAGAAAGCAAAATGATCAGGTGAGTGAAATCGGCAGGGAATTAACAGAATGGTAGAAGAAATGCGCAGAAAGGGAAATTAACTCAAAGACAGACTGCTCAAATGAAAATGTGATTCTCAACTTTAACGACACAAGCATGCATACATGCTACATGCTATTTCATGCCTGCAGCAATGAAATTCTAGCTTTCTGACAAGAAAAACAATACTATAATTCTGAAACAATCGGTCTTGGTAAAGAAATCATAAACAGACAATACATTGCCTCTTCATTTCAGACAACGATTATGCAGAAAAGACCAGACAGGCTGGTTTTGTGTGTTTCTGTGTGTTTCTGTGTGTGTGTGTGTGAGTGTGTGTGTGTGTGTGTGTGTGTGTGTGTGTGTGTACATGTGAGTGTGTGTGTGTGTGTGTGTGTGTGTGTGTGTGTGTGTGTGTGTGTGTGAATGTGTGTGTGTGTGTGTGTGTGTGAGTGTGCGTACATGTATGTAGTACCTGACAGTGAGCTCTGCCTCCTCCCACTGCAGCTTGGCGAGGGGGCTGCCCTCCTGCAGCACCCCCAGCAGGGTGGCCCTGCGGCCGCTGGGCTTGTGCAGACAGAGCCCCCCGGCCCGAAGCCCGCTGTCCACGCCCCCGATCAGCGCCAGCACGGGCCACACCTCCCGGCACAGAGCGCCCAGCTGCGGCTCCGAGAGGGCTGAGGGGCCCGGGGCCACCTCCCCCAGAGCCTCCTCCTCCAGGCCCCGCTTACCGAGGGACACGCCTGCAGGACCAGAGGGGAGGGATGCAGTCAGAAGGGTTCATATGGAGGAGAGAGGAGTGATTCAGTCAGCACGATTCATATGGAGGAGAGGAGTGATTCAGTCAGCACGGTTCATATGGAGGAGAGAGGAGGGATTCAGTCAGCACGGTTCATATGGAGGAGAGAGGAGTGATTCAGTCAGCACGGTTCATATGGAGGAGAGAGGAGTGATTCAGTCAGCATGGTTCATATGCAGGAGAGAGGAGTGATTCAGTCAGCATGGTTCATATGGAGGAGAGAGGAGTGATTCAGTCAGCACGGTTCATATGGAGGAGAGGAGGGATTCAGTCAGCACGGTTCATATGGAGGAGAGGAGGGATTCAGTCAGCACGGTTCATATGGAGGAGAGGAGGGATTCAGTCAGCACGGTTCATATGGAGGAGAGGAGGGATTCAGTCAGAAGGGTTCATATGGAGGAGAGGGGAGGGATTCAGTCAGCACGGTTCATATGGAGGAGAGGGGAGGGATTCAGTCAGCACGGTTCATATGCAGGAGAGAGGAGTGATTCAGTCGGCAGGGTTCATATGGAGGAAAGAGGAGTGATTCAGTCAGCACGGTTCATATGGAGGAGAGGGGAGGGATTCAGTCAGCACGGTTCATATGGAGGAGAGGGGAGTGATTCAGTCAGCAGGGTTCATATGCAGGAGAGGAGGGATTCAGTCAGCACGGTTCATATGGAGGAGAGGAGGGATTCAGTCAGCACGGTTCATATGGAGGAGAGGAGTGATTCAGTCAGCACGGTTCATATGGAGGAGAGGAGTGATTCAGTCAGAAGGGTTCATATGGAGGAGAGGGGAGGGATTCAGTCAGCACGGTTCATATGCAGGAGAGAGGAGTGATTCAGTCGGCAGGGTTCATATGGAGGAAAGAGGAGTGATTCAGTCAGCACGGTTCATATGGAGGAGAGGGGAGGGATTCAGTCAGCACGGTTCATATGGAGGAGAGGAGGGATTCAGTCAGCACGGTTCATATGGAGGAGAGAGGAGGGATTCAGTCAGCACGGTTCATATGGAGGAGAGGAGGGATTCAGTCAGCAGGGTTCATGGATGATGGACCACGATGGACAGCTAAGAACTGTGTATGTGAGCACATCAGGGAACGTGTGTGAACGTTTGCATGTGTGTGCACGTGTATGTAATGCGTGCGAGTCCCTGACCCGGCTTGGTGAACGCGTGTGCGTGTGTATATAATGAGTGTGTATATATTCTGACCCGGCTTGGTGAACGCGTGTGCGTGTGTATATAATGAGTGTATATATATATGTTCTGACCCGGCTTGGTGAACGCGTGCGTGTGTATATAATGAGTGTATATATATATGTTCTGACCCAGCTTGGTGAACGCGTGCGTGTGTATATAATGAGTGTATATATATATGTTCTGACCCGGCTTGGTGAACGCGTGCGTGTGTATATGAGTGAGTGTGTTCTGACCCGGCTTGGTGAACGTGTGTGCGCGTGTATATAATGAGTATGTATATAATGAGTGTGTATATGTTCTGACCCGGCTTGGTGAACGCGTGTGCGTGTGTATAATATGTATATATATGTTCTGACCCGGCTTGGCCAGCCCTCCCTCACAGAGCAGAGGCCCGATGAGCTCCAGGCGGCTCTCGATGTGCTGGTTGATGTGGGGGGTCCAGCCCTCACACAGGTGCAGGCGTCTCAGCAGCTGCACGCCCGCCTCCAGCAGGACCGTGGCCCGCGGGCTGCACAGGGGCTCCCCCGGCAGCAGGTCACTGGGCATGCCCCGCATCTGCAGCTCACACAGCGCCACCTGGAGGCACACGCACTGCGTCAAAACCGCAGAAACCGAGGGAGATAGAGTCTCCCATTCCATCCATCTAGCTATCTCTCATTCTCACTCTTCGTAATGGTTCTGCATTAACTTCAGCAGATATCGGCTTTACTACCTGAATAATGAATTTAGGAAGACTGATGTACACTCACTTTCTCCCCAGGGTTACTGCTGTAGAACAACACACAGGGGTACAGCTCCGTGGCATCGACACCTTCAAACGCCAGCTTGGGCTCCTGTCAATCACAGACAATACGCATGAGGCAGTGGACACTCGTTCAAGCACTTCACCCCCACCAACCCAATCACAGAGAGAGAGGGACCACCCCACCCAATCACAGAGAGAGGGAGGGACCACCTCACCCAATTACAGTGAGAGAGGGACCACCCCACCCAATCACACAGAGAGAGAGGGACCACCCCACCCAATCACACAGAGAGAGAGGGACCACCCCACCCAATCACAGAGAGAGAGGGACCACCCCACCCAATCACAGAGAGAGAGGGACCACCCCACCCAACCACACAGAGAGGGAGGGACCACCCCACCCAATCACAGAGAGAGCATGACACTCCTCACCCAACCACACAGAGAGAGAGGGACCACCCCACCCAATCACAGTGAGAGAGAGGGACTATCCCACCCAATCACAGTGAGAGAGAGGAACCACTCCACCCAATCACAGTGAGAGAGAGGGACTACCCAACCCAATCACACAGAGAGAGAGGGACCACCCCACCCAATCACAGAGGGAGAGAGGGACTACCCCACCCAATCACAGTGAGAGAGAGGAACCACTCCACCCAATCACAGTGAGAGAGAGGGACTACCCAACCCAATCACACAGAGAGAGCGTGACACTCCTCACCCAATCACACAGAGAGAGAGAGGGACCACTCCACCCAACCACACAGAGAGGGAGGGACCACCTCACCCAATCACAGAAAAGATTGACCCCCTCACCCAATCACAGAGAGAGACCCCTCCCCCCCACCCAACCACTCAGAGACAGAGTGACCCCCCCGCCCACGGTCCAGGGCTGACCTTGTTGTTCTTGGCGAAGGAGATGGTCCGGGCCTCCATGTCCAGGATGCAGGTGATGGTGTCCCCCTGGGTGAAGGAGGGCAGGGCCCGGCCCAGCTCCCCGCCGTGGTACAGGCTCCCACTGTAGGCGCGGTACAGCCACATGTCCGTGGTGGTGCGGTGGTTGAAGTCGCGCACGGGCCAGCGGGACACGCCCACGCACGTGCCCTCGTTGCCCTTGTTCTCCTTGGTGATGTAGAACTGCGGGAAGGACAGTCGCGTGACCACCGGACCACGGCATGGAGCAACACTCACAGAACAATGGCAAGAGCCCCTTTCACACATCCCTCATTAGCTAATGTGGGATTGTGTGTTTCTCACTGGCGGATGTGGGATCATTCACTTCTCATTGGCTGATGTAGGATTGTGCATGAGCGGATGTGGGATTGTGCACTTCTCATTGGCTGATGAGGGATTGTGTGTTTCTCATTGGCTGATGTGGGATTGTGCGTTTCTCATTGGCTGATGTGGGATTGCACGTTTCTCATTGGCTGATGTAGGATTGTGTGTTTCTCATTGGCTGATGAGGGATTGTGTGTTTCTCATTGGCTGATGTGGGATTGTGCGTTTCTCATTGGCTGATGTGGCGATCGTGCATTCTCATTGGCTGATGTGGCACCCTACCTTCCAGATGAAGCAGCCGGACGTGATGGCGGTGGTGGCCAGGCCGTAGCCCTTCCCCCCGGACCCGTGGGACAGCACGTTCCCGCTCTCCAGCGAGCAGCAGGTCAGCTTGTACGGGTCGAAGGAGAAATCGCCGATGGGAATGCACTCATCCTCCCTCCCGATGCCCTGGGACACACACACGACAGTCCGGCCCATTCCCACAAACAGGATGCACGCACTGACAACGCAACGATAACAGTATCAGGTTTGCAAATACCTTCTGTGGGCTATCGGTCTGTTCTTGATTCCTGTTTACGTCCGGGTGCTCCTCCCACATATATGCAGACAGAAGGCCAAACAGTCGACACACGATCTGAGATCGAAGAACCACAGAAGACCGTTACTCGACCATACGGAGAAGGGACTCTAAACCGCCCCTGCGTTTTTCCCCAGAGGCTGAAATGAACAGCCGTGCTGTCATCTCACGAGGCCACAGCAGAGGCTTGGTGAGAGTGGGAGCAGAGGAGCACAGACACATCACCATCCATCACTGGCCAAGCGCTCGACAGACCGGCGGGAGACCTGCACGGGTGAAACGACACGAGGTCAACCTGGATTTAAATTACGAGCAAAGCCCCCTGGGATTCACCTGTTTGATTTGTCCTGGGTCCGAACAGGCAGGCAGCAGAGCCTCCAGAATATGGAAAGCCAGCAGTTTGGTCCGCAAGTTCCGGAAAAGCGGGGAGCCTGAAATTAAACGCGCGCGTTAACCCCAATACCCCATAAGCCAGAGGTGTCCAATCTTATCCTAAAAGGGCCGGCGTGGGTGCAGGTTTTCGTTTTAACCCAGCAGTAACACACGTGATTATACTAATGAACTAATCATGGTGTTTAATCAAGACCTTGATGAGTAGAATCAGCTGTCTTAGTCCTGTGCTAAAACAACAACATGAGTAAACAGAAACACACGGGGAGTAAACGGAAACACACGGGGAGTAAACGGAAACACACGGGGAGTAAACGGAAACACACGGGGAGTAAACGGAAACACACGGGGGAAGTGAGCGACACACCTGTCGTGGCTCTGTGGGACACGACGGTCATGAGGGGGTCGATCCACTTCCCAAAGGCGGTGACCCGCTTGGTGCCGCGGATCGACACGATCCTCCGCAGGAACACCAAGAAGTCCGCCAGCTGGGACTCCACGATCCGGCTGCTCCGGGGCACCTCCCCCTCTGCAAGCACCCACACGCCAGGGTCAAAGTTCAACCCGCAACCCCGGTGCAAAAGCTGAACGGCCTTCGATCCCAAAGCAATTATTCATTAGCATCCATTGCCCAGTCTTTTTTGAACCAATGCAGTTCCCCCTTTGGTTCTTGGTGTGTTAGTTTAAGGACAGTGGAATAGAGTAGTCGTGCGTTACAGGGCATAATTCAGCTCTCACTCTCTTGTTTGGCTTTCTGGGTGTGTTAGTTTAAGGACAGTGGAATAGAGTAGTCGTGCATTACAGGGTATAATTCAGCGCTCACTCTCTTGTTTGGCTTTCTGGGTGTGTTAGTTTAAGGACAGTGGAATAGAGTAGTCGTGCATTACAGGGTATAATTCAGCTCTCTCTTGTTTGGCTTTGTTGGTGTGTTAGTTTAAGGACAGTGGAATAGAGTAGTCGTGCGTTACAGGGTATGATTCAGCTCTCACTCTCTTGTTTGGCTTTCTGGGTGTGTTAGTTTAAGGACAGTGGAATAGAGTAGTCGTGCGTTACAGGGTATGATTCAGCTCTCACTCTCTTGTTTGGCTTTGTTGGTGTGTTAGTTTAAGGACAGTGGAATAGAGTAGTCGTGCGTTACAGGGTATGATTCCGCTCTCACTCTCTTGTTTGGCTTTGTTGGGTGTGTTAGTTTAAGGACAGTGGAATAGAGTAGCCGTGCGTTACAGGGTATAATTCAGCTCTCACTCTCTTGTTTGGCTTTCTGGGTGTGTTAGTTTAAGGACAGTGGAATAGAGTAGTCGTGCGTTACAGGGTATGATTCAGCTCTCACTCTCTTGTTTGGCTTTGTTGGTGTGTTAGTTTAAGGACAGTGGAACAGAGTAGTCGTGCGTTACAGGGTATGATTCAGCTCTCACTCTCTTGTTTGGCTTTCTGGGTGTGTTAGTTTAAGGACAGTGGAATAGAGTAGTCGTGCGTTACAGGGTATGATTCAGCTCTCACTCTCTTGTTTGGCTTTGTTGGTGTGTTAGTTTAAGGACAGTGGAATAGAGTAGTCGTGCATTAGAGGGTATAATTCAGCTCTCACTCTCTTGTTTGGCTTTCTGGGTGTGTTAGTTTAAGGACAGTGGAATAGAGTAGTCGTGCGTTACAGGGTATGATTCAGCTCTCACTCTCTTGTTTGGCTTTGTTGGTGTGTTAGTTTAAGGACAGTGGAATAGAGTAGTCGTGCGTTACAGGGTATGATTCAGCTCTCACTCTCTTGTTTGGCTTTGTTGGTGTGTTAGTTTAAGGACAGTGGAACAGAGTAGTCGTGCGTTACAGGGTATGATTCAGCTCTCACTCTCTTGTTTGGCTTTGTTGGTGTGTTAGTTTAAGGACAGTGGAATAGAGTAGTCGTGCGTTACAGGGTATGATTCAGCTCTCACTCTCTTGTTTGGCTTTCTGGGTGTGTTAGTTTAAGGACAGTGGAATAGAGTAGTCGTGCGTTACAGGGTATGATTCAGCTCTCACTCTCTTGTTTGGCTTTGTTGGTGTGTTAGTTTAAGGACAGTGGAATAGAGTAGTCGTGCGTTACAGGGTATGATTCAGCTCTCACTCTCTTGTTTGGCTTTGTTGGTGTGTTAGTTTAAGGACAGTGGAATAGAGTAGTCGTGCGTTACAGGGTATGATTCAGCTCTCTCTTGTTTGGCTTTCTGGGTGTGTTAGTTTAAGGACAGTGGAATAGAGTAGTCGTGCGTTACAGGGTATGATTCAGCTCTCTCTTGTTTGGCTTTGTTGGTGTGTTAGTTTAAGGACAGTGGAATAGAGTAGTCGTGCGTTACAGGGTATGATTCAGCTCTCACTCTCTTGTTTGGCTTTGTTGGTGTGTTAGTTTAAGGACAGTGGAATAGAGTAGTCGTGCATTACAGGGTATGATTCAGCTCTCTCTTGTTTGGCTTTGTTGGTGTGTTAGTTTAAGGACAGTGGAATAGAGTAGTCGTGCGTTACAGGGTATGATTCAGCTCTCACTCTCTTGTTTGGCTTTGTTGGTGTGTTAGTTTAAGGACAGTGGAATAGAGTAGTCGTGCATTACAGGGTATGATTCAGCTCTCACTCTCTTGTTTGGCTTTGTTGGTGTGTTAGTTTAAGGACAGTGGAATAGAGTAGTCGTGCATTACAGGGTATGATTCAGCGCTCACTCTCTTGTTTGGCTTTCTGGGTGTGTTAGTTTAAGGACAGTGGAATAGAGTAGTCGTGCGTTACAGGGTATGATTCAGCTCTCTCTTGTTTGGCTTTCTGGGTGTGTTAGTTTAAGGACAGTGGAATAGAGTAGCCGTGCGTTACAGGGTATGATTCAGCTCTCTCTTGTTTGGCTTTCTGGGTGTGTTAGTTTAAGGACAGTGGAATAGAGTAGCCGTGCGTTACAGGGTATGATTCAGCTCTCTCTTGTTTGGCTTTCTGGGTGTGTTAGTTTAAGGACAGTGGAATAGAGTAGTCGTGCGTTACAGGGTATGATTCAGCTCTCACTCTCTTGTTTGGCTTTCTGGGTGTGTTAGTTTAAGGACAGTGGAATAGAGTAGTCGTGCGTTACAGGGTATGATTCAGCTCTCACTCTCTTGTTTGGCTTTGTTGGTGTGTTAGTTTAAGGACAGTGGAATAGAGTAGTCGTGCGTTACAGGGTATGATTCAGCTCTCACTCTCTTGTTTGGCTTTCTGGGTGTGTTAGTTTAAGGACAGTGGAATAGAGTAGTCGTGCGTTACAGGGTATGATTCAGCTCTCACTCTCTTGTTTGGCTTTGTTGGTGTGTTAGTTTAAGGACAGTGGAATAGAGTAGCCGTGCGTTACAGGGTATGATTCAGCTCTCACTCTCTTGTTTGGCTTTGTTGGTGTGTTAGTTTAAGGACAGTGGAATAGAGTAGTCGTGCGTTACAGGGTATGATTCAGCTCTCACTCTCTTGTTTGGCTTTCTGGGTGTGTTAGTTTAAGGACAGTGGAATAGAGTAGCCGTGCGTTACAGGGTATGATTCAGCTCTCACTCTCTTGTTTGGCTTTGTTGGAGCCCGTGCTGTGGTCGGTGCCGTCGGGGGCCCCGCTCTCTAGCGCCTGCTGGTGGACCAAGTGCAGAAGACACTGCAGCTGCTCACACATCACGTCCATCAGGGCCTGCAGCACATCCAGCGGGAGGGTGTCCTCACAGGAGCTGCCAAACAAACAAACAGAACAGTGTCTCTATAAGAGCCATCTCACACAGTCAAACAGTCTCTATAAGAGTCATCTCACACAGTCAAACAGCACAGAACAGTGTCTCTATAAGAGCCATCTCACACAGTCAAACAGCACGGAACGCAGCCGTCTCCATAAATAATAACTTTATCTGTGTCGCACTTTGAGCATACAGCAGTAAAAACAAAATACATAAAAATACACACAATGCCATAAAACATAACACAATACTGGAGATGAAATAAAAGTATAAAAATATAAAAGAAAAAATACAGACCGAAGAAACAGTAGCAAAAATATATAAAAACACATTCTCTCACAGTCAAACAAACAACACAAAACAAACCCATCACACCCAGACATCCCCAAATAAATAAAGAGCTCTTATTGGCTCAGGCGCAGAGGCTGTGGCCTCACAGCGGTAATGGCGGTAATGGCGGTAACCGTGGTAACGGCGGTAAGGGCAGTAACCGTGGTAACAGCGGTAACGGCGGCTCCCTCACCTGGCAGCGATGGCCAGGATCTGCAGCAGCCGGGCGCTGGCCAGCTTCACCGCCCCGCTCAGCTGCATGTGTCCGGACACGGAGGCAGCCAGCCAGCGCTGGTTCATCAGCACACACGTGCTGTCCGTCAGCGCCGACAGGATCTCCAGCACGCCGCACTTTATGATCACCACCAGGTCCACCGGCTTGTAGTGGAAATTCAGCGCAAACACCGTGGCCAGGAGCAAATGCTGGTAGGACCCTGAAACATAAGGGAAAAACACTATAACCACACGCCTATATGCCCGTCTTCATAATGACATATAATTAGCCCAGATCAAACTCAAATCAGCCGTTAGCAATGCTAGCGGACATGGGGAAATGCGCACAAACCTGTCTGCCCCTTGTGCGCGGTGACCTTCTGCTGCAGCACTCGCACCACCTGCTGGTAGAGCTTGTGCGCTGCAGCCTGCAGGTCCCTCTGCGTGGACATCTTAGCAGAGTGCGTCCCTGACTGAGGACACAACACAAGAGCGTCACGCTGACCGGCGGCAGGTCTCCGCCCATCCCTTCACACTGCAGGCAGGAAACCTAGCGAATGTAGCGTAGCGCTAACGTCCCAGAAACGCCCCCACTGTTCACACACTATTCACAGGGAGTTCAGCGGGGGGTCTTACGGTGTAGTGGTGCATCTTTTCGTTGACGGCGGTCAGGGTGATGGGGAGTTTGGCGGGGGGTCTTACGGTGTAGTGGTGCATCTTCTCGTTGGTAGGGACAGGGCAGTGGGGAGTTTGGCGGGGGGTCTTACGGTGTAGTGGTGCATCTTCTCGTTGGTAGGGACAGGGCAGTGGGGAGTTTGGCGGGGGGTCTTACGGTGTAGTGGTGCATCTTCTCGTTGGTAGGGACAGGGCAGTGGGGAGTTTGGCGGGGGGTCTTACAGTGTAGAGGTGCATCTTCTCGTTGGTAGGGACAGGGCGATGGGGATTTGGCGGGGGGTGTTACGGTGTAGTGGTGCATTTTCTCGTTGGTAGTGGACAGGGTGATGGGGGGTCTTTTGGTGTAGTGGTGCATCTTCTCGTTGGTAGGGACAGGGTGATGGGGAGTTCAGCGGGGGGTGTTACAGTGTAGTGGTGCATCTTCTCGTTGGTAGGGACAGGGTGATGGGGAGTTCAGCGGGGGGTGTTACGGTGTAGTGGTGCATTTTCTCGTTGGTAGGGACAGGGTGATGGGGAGTTCAGCGGGGGTCTCACGGTGTTGTGGTGCATTTTCTCGTTGGTAGGGACAGGGTGATGGGGAGTTCAGCGGGGGGTCTTACGGTGTTGTGGTGCATTTTCTCGTTGGTAGGGACAGGGTGATGGGGAGTTCAGCGGGGGGTCTTTTGGTGTAGTGGTGCATCTTCTCGTTGGTAGGGACAGGGCGATGGGGGGTGTTACGGTGTAGTGGTGCATTTTCTCGTTGGTAGTGGACAGGGCGGTGGGGAGTTTGGCGGGGGGGCTTACGGTGTAGTGGTGCATCTTCTCGTTGGTAGGGACAGGGCGGTGGGGAGTTTGGCGGGGGGTCTTACGGTGTAGTGGTGCATCTTCTCGTTGGTAGGGACAGGGCGGTGGGGAGTTTGGCGGGGGGGCTTACGGTGTAGTGGTGCATCTTCTCGTTGGTAGGGACAGGGTGATGGGGAGTTCAGCGGGGGGTGTTACGGTGTAGTGGTGCATTTTCTCGTTGGTAGGGACAGGGTGATGGGGAGTTCAGCGGGGGTCTCACGGTGTTGTGGTGCATTTTCTCGTTGGTAGGGACAGGGTGATGGGGAGTTCAGCGGGGGGTCTTACGGTGTTGTGGTGCATTTTCTCGTTGGTAGGGACAGGGTGATGGGGAGTTCAGCGGGGGGTCTTTTGGTGTAGTGGTGCATCTTCTCGTTGGTAGGGACAGGGCGATGGGGGGTGTTACGGTGTAGTGGTGCATTTTCTCGTTGGTAGTGGACAGGGCGGTGGGGAGTTTGGCGGGGGGCTTACGGTGTAGTGGTGCATCTTCTCGTTGGTAGGGACAGGGCGGTGGGGAGTTTGGCGGGGGGGCTTACGGTGTAGTGGTGCATCTTCTCGTTGGTAGGGACAGGGCGGTGGGGAGTTTGGCGGGGGGTCTTACGGTGTAGTGGTGCATCTTCTCGTTGGTAGGGACAGGGCGGTGGGGAGTTTGGCGGGGGGGCTTACGGTGTAGTGGTGCATCTTCTCGTTGGTAGGGACAGGGCGATGGGGATTTGGCGGGGGGTGTTACAGTGTTGTGGTGCATCTTCTCGTTGGTAGGGACAGGGTGATGGGGATTTGGCGGGGGGGCTTACGGTGTAGTGGTGCATCTTCTCGTTGACGGCGGGCAGGGCGGTGGTGGTGGGCGCGCCCAGGCCGAAGCAGCCGGAGAGGAACTGCAGCTGCACCGACTGCAGGAGGCCGGGGAATCGAGGAGGCGCAGAGGAGCCCCCGCTCTTCTCCTCCTCCATCTCCGACAGGAAGGAGGAGATCTGCCGCAGCGCCTCCAGCCGCACCTGCAGGGGGAGACAGCAGTGCCTCCTCAGCACGGCGTTCTACAGGCAGCTGCGTGTGTCCGTGGAGCGTCAGGGTGTGAGGAAAATATGGACCAAGTGCCCGTTACAACACCCACAGACTATCCGTGGGCTGGGGAAAAGCGTTTTTGAAGCCCTGGGAATGGCCTTGTTGTGAATAAAAAAAATTTTTTTAATCACAATGGAATGGTTTATATTTGTTTGCACGCTGAGTAAAGTAAATTATATAAATTCTGTAGTGCCTAAAAAAAATATATACATCCCATAATCTATGCATAAACGTGAATATATAATTCAAAAGGTTTTCCATTTTTGATGACCACTTAGAGAAAGGTATGCAGGCTTATTTGTAATCCAGGCCTCTCATGAGAGTTTTGTCTGCTATGGATGTCCAAATAATCTCTTACCCTCTGGGCAATTTTTAAATAATTAATGACTTCGAGACAAAAAATTAATTTCAGGCCTGACTGGTTAAACATGCAAAATGGCAGCCTATTCATAACAAAATCACTGATTTATTAATCATAATTCCTCAGAGAAAAACCTGGGCTCCCATTTAAAGAGGAACAGCTTTTCCACCGCGACCTTTAACCCAGGATTAACAACTGATCCCAGTGGCACACAGCTCTGAAGCAGCTCTGTGTTTTAACATGGCTGAGATATGCTGTTCCACACAGCTCTGAAGCAGCTCTGTGTTTTAACATGGCTGAGATGTGCTGTTCCACACAGCTCTGGAGCAGCTCTGTGTTTTAACATGGCTGAGATGTGCTGTTCCACACAGCTCTGAAGCAGCTCTGTGTTTTAACATGGCTGAGATGTGCTGTTCCACACAGCTGAAGCAGCTCTGTGTTTTAACATGGCTCAGATGTGCTGTTCCACACAGCTCTGAAGCAGCTCTGTGTTTTAACATGGCTGAGATGTGCTGTTCCACACAGCTCTGAAGCAGCTCTGTGTTTTAACATGGCAGTGGTTTGGCATAGCCGTGGTGGGTTTGGCGGTACCTCGGCCCTCTGCTGCTGCTGGGCCATGGCGAGGGTGATGGCCTTGGGGTCGGCCTGGCCCCCCAGCTCCCGCTCCATGAGGGAGGGGCTCCGCAGGAGGCTCCCGCACAGGAACTGGAAGACCTGGCCCAGGACGGGGGAGCTGCCCCCGGGGCAGAGCGTGGTGCTGGGGCTGATGCACTGGCGCAGACGCTCCCACGCGTCCTTCATGAGGCCCAGGGAGCAGAGCGGCAGGCCTGGGGCACGGGGGGGACCGTCAGCACCACCGCTCACAGGCAAACAGCACACCCGCTCACAGGCAAACAGCACACCCGCTCACATACAAACAGCACACCCGCTCACATGCAAACAGCACACTCGCTCACAGGCAAACAGCACACCCACTCACATGCAAACAGCACACCCGCTCACATGCAAACAGCACACCCGCTCACATGCAAACAGCACACCCGCTCACAGGCAAACAGCACACCCGCTCACATGCAAACAGCACACCCACTCACATGCAAACAGCACCACCGCTCACATACAAACAGCACACCCACTCACATGCAAACAGCACACCCACTCACATGCAAACAGCACACTCGCTCACATGAAAACAGCACACCCGCTCACATACAAACAGCACACCCGCTCACATGCAAACAGCACACCCGCTCACATGCAAACAGCACACCCGCTCACATGCAAACAGCACACCCGCTCACATACAAACAGCACACCCGCTCACATGCAAACAGCACACCCACTCACATGCAAACAGCACACTCGCTCACATGAAAACAGCACACCCACTCACATACAAACACACCTGAACAACACACCCGCTCACATGCAAACAGCACCACCGCTCACATGCAAACAGCACACCCGCTCACATGCAAACAGCACACTCGCTCACATGCAAACAGCACACCTGCTCACATACAAACAGCACACCCGCTCACATACAAACAGCACACCCGCTCATATGCAAACAGCACCACCGCTCACATACAAACAGCACACCCGCTCACATGCAA
>NC_083771.1:42876727-42941727 GCF_963514075.1 Conger conger | reverse complement strand
AGATCATGTGACAGGGTGACTCTGTTTGACACAGATCATGTGACAGGGCGACTGTTTGACACAGATCATGTGACAGGGTGACTCTGTTTGACACAGATCATGTGACAGGGTGACTCTGTTTGACACAGATCATGTGACAGGGTGACTCTGTTTGACACAGATCATGTGACAGGGTGACTCTGTTTGACACAGATCATGTGACAGGGTGACTGTTTGACACAGATCATGTGACAGGGTGACTGTTTGACACTCATCATGTGACAGTGTGTTTGACACCGATCATGTGACAGGGTGACTCTGCTTGACACAGATCATGTGAGTGTGACTGTTTGACACAGATCATGTGACAGTGTGACTGTTTGACACAGATCATGTGACAGGGTGACTCTGTTTGACACAGATCATGTGACAGGGTGACTCTGTTTGACACAGATCATGTGACAGGGTGACTGTTTGACACAGATCATGTGACAGGGTGGCTCTGTTTGACACAGATCATGTGACAGGGTGACTGTGCTGACGCTCACTTGTCCTGCCAGTAGGCCTCGTCCTGCAGGCCGGTGTGTTTGAGGAAGGCAGCCAGGCTGCAGCGACACGCTGTCTCCAGCAGGGGGTCCCCCTGCGGCCCGCTGTCCCAGTCTGCAGAGAGCAGGAGAAAGCACAGAGTGAGTAAGCCTTTAGCCTTTCATCTCCTACCTCAAAGAGCTTTACAGCATCGCGGGGAGACTAATCTCCGGCAGCAGTAGCCTGCCCCTGGGTGATGCACGGCAGAACATCAGCTACAGCGGGGCAGGAAATGAAACTGGGCCATGATTAGGTGCCGACAGCTACTGAGGCAGGGACTAGCCCGAAATAAGAGACGGTGGAGCACACAGAGCTCAGGAAATGCTCTCTGTTTAATGGACGATCTATCTGTCCTGGTTGTAGATCCTCCTTTATTTTGAGGCTTGTAGCGCATTGGGTATTTCCCGGTCTGCATCGGGAGTCACTGAGACAGGTTGGGAATCGAGCCAAGACACGGAGGGAATACCAAACACTGCACTAAACCCCATGGGACGAAACCAAACCGAACATCGGTAACCGGCCTCAGCCACGAGGCGTGCGGGAGGAAGATGAGGGTCTCACTGTGAGGTGTGTGGGAGGAAGAGGAGGGTCTCACTGTGAGCTGTGTGGGAGGAAGAGGAGGGTCTCACTGTGAGGTGTGTGGGAGGAAGAGGAGGGTCTCACTGTGAGGCGTGTGGGAGGAAGAGGAGGGTCTCACTGTGAGGGAGGAAGAGGAGACCTCACTGTGAGGTGTGTGAGAGGAAGAGGAGGGTCTCACTGTGAGGGAGGAAGAGGAGACCTCACAGTGAGGTGTGTGGGAGGAAGAGGAGGGTCTCACTCTGAGGGAGGAAGAGGAGGGTCTCACTGTGAGGCGTGTGGGAGGAAGAGGAGGGTCTCACTGTGAGGCGTGTGGGAGGAAGAGGAGGGTCTCACTGTGAGGGAGGAAGAGGAGGGTCTCACTGTGAGGTGTGAGGGAGGAAGAGGAGGGTCTCACTGTGAGGCGTGTGGGAGGAAGAGGAGGGTCTCACTGTGAGGGAGGAAGAGGAGGGTCTCACTGTGAGGCGTGTGGGAGGAAGAGGAGGGTCTCACTGTGAGGCGTGTGGGAGGAAGAGGAGGGTCTCACTGTGAGGGAGGAAGAGGAGGGTCTCACTGTGAGGCGTGTGAGAGGAAGAGGAGGCCTCACTGTGAGACGTAAGGGAGGAAGAGGAGGCCTCACTATGAGGCGTAAGGGAGGAAGAGGAGGCCTCACCTCGGCTGGTGGCGTACTCCTTCATCCTCCTCCACAGTCCCGTGGCGGGCTCTCGTGGCACGCCCAGGGCCAGCTCCAGCAGCGTGGCGTTCTCCTCGCCCACGTCCAGCTCGCCCAGCCTGGCGTCGGCAGAGCCCAGCAGGGCAGCCTCCGTCAGCCAGGCCATGGTGGAGTCTGCAGGGAGAGGGAGAGGACAGGGCTGGGCCTCACGCACGTGGAACTTTCCACAGGGTTCTTTACTCGCAAGGGTAACCTACAGTACAGAGCCGGGAGTTCACTGTGAACGCTTTCATATAGGCATGCGTACCGTGCCACTGAGCCACCTGGGGTTCAGAAAGAGGTGGACTAAAGGTGAAAACGAACCCTTTGGAGAGTAGTTTTAGGTAATGTTTTTTTTTGTTCTTTTTTTTCTTCTAATTCTACACCATTGCTTTCAATTACCAAACATGAGTTCAAGACCGCAAACATTATCTAAAGTTAGCTAACGTTCAGCAACACGTTCCAACCTTTAAATACAACCGAAATATCAATGTTACACATGGATGTTAGAAAATGTAACGTAGACGTCGGTGCATTTAGCCCAACCGGAGCGGCTAAAGAAGCAGACAGGGAAGGCAGCCGCGGTGGGGTTCCTTACCCAGCTGCTCGAAGCCCATCTCCAGCCCGTTCCTGAGCAGGGGGTTCCTCAGCCAGAAATCGGCGCTGGTCTCCTGGACGGAGAGGGGCGGGCCCTGCAGCATCCCTCCGAGGCAGCGGCCAATCGCCAGCGCCACAGACCTCTCCAGGTCCAGCAGCCACACCCACGCCTCAGACTCCGCCCCCGGGGCGGGTCCCACGCCCTCCGTCAGTTCTGAAACCGCACACTCACTTTAGACCCGGAGATAACTTTTACAGTAACATAAATACGGTCAGAAGAGAGAAAAAAAACGGTCAGAAATACGGTCAGAAGAGGAAAAACAGCTTAAAATATTCCCACGCGTGGGAGCCTCTGTGCGATTGGCCGGCGGCTCACCTGGGCAGGCGCCCTCCAGCTCCACCTCCTCGAGCAGGCCGGTGTCGGGCAGGAAGCAGTTGAGCTCGTTGAGGTGCTCCAGCAGAGAGAGCAGGTGGGGCAGCAGGGGGCGCACGACCGGCAGGGGCAGCAGCAGGAGGGAGTACATCACCTGGCACAGCAGACTGCCAGCCACGGACCCGTACAGCACCGCTGGGGAGGGGGGAGGAACAGCCGCCATCACACCGGAGAACTCACACATAATACACCACCGGCACAATGGCAGGGTCTGAATGGCCAACACCCAGTGTTACGGGAATAGTGGAAATGTAATAAATTTCTTTAATGTAATAGTAAAAAAAAAAATATTAGATAAGGAATGTAATTATGCGCCAGACACAGAGCTCTTTGTTCCCTCGTGTTTCCTCATTTCCGGTCACAGCTCTATCACTGAGCTCATACGCGCGGAGGCGTAGATATGCCGGGAACAGCCGAGCACAACAGCTGCAGCAATTCACCAGCTGACAGACATTAACATAACAGCCAGCCAGATTACAGTACAGCTACTCATGAATATTCATCAGCGCCCGCTTTCACAGGAACGAATCAGCATCGCCGACATGGGGGCACAACCACAACATCCTCCGCCGGCTCATAGACACTCTATGGTACTGGCTCAGACTGGCTGGAGTGGGTTCATAACCCTGTGTTCGGCTGAGGCAGTGACTGTATGAGAACACAACACAACACAACACACTCTGTGTCCTCCGCCGGCTCATAGACACTCTATGGTACTGGCTCAGACTGCCTGGAGTGGGTTCATAACCCTGTGTTCGGCTGAGGCAGTGACTGTATGAGAACACAACACAACACAACACACTCTGTGTCCTCCGCCGCCTCATAGACACTCTATGGTACTGAGCGGGTTCCTAACCCTGCGTTCAGCGGTATAAGGACAGGGACAGTAAAGGGAGAGCAGTGAAGGCCGTCCACACTAAGGACCGTAACTATAAATACCCCGTTTTAAAAATCATTCCAACTTAAGTGAATGACTCACTGAGTCCGCACCACACCTATGATAACAACGACAGTGACAAACAATATCGCCGGGATCACTTCCAGGGCCATTGAACGATAAAACCAATCCTAATCCGTCCGTATGTACAGAAGTGCGCACGCTCACATCGCTAAGGTCATAGGCATGTGTGTGGACGGGCCGGTAAGGGACATGGAGCCAGTAAGGGACATGGGGCCGGTAAGGGACATGGAGCCAGTAAGGGACATGAGGCCGGTAAGGGACACGGGGCTGGTAAGGGACATGGAGCCGGTAAGGGACATGGGGCCGGTAAGGGACATGGGGCCGGTAAGGGACACAGAGCCGGTAAGGGACATGGGGCCGGTAAGGGACATGGGGCCGGTAAGGGACATGGGGCCGGTGGGGCCGGTAAGGGACATGGAGCCGGTAAGGGACATGGGGCTGGTAAGGGACATGGGGCCGGTAAGGGACATGGGGCCGGTAAGGGACATGGAGCCGGTAAGGGACATGGGGCCGGTAAGGGACATGGAGCCAGTAAGGGACATGGGGACGGTAAGGGACATGGGGCCGGTAAGGGACATGGAGCCGGTAAGGGACACGGGGCCGGTACGGGACATGGGGCCGGTAAGGGACACGGGGCCGGTAAGGGACATGGAGCCGGTAAGGGACATGGAGCCGGTAAGGGACATGGAGCAGCTCACTGTGCAGTTTGTGGATGACGTGCTTGTCCAGAGAGCTCTCCTCCAGCAGCAGGGTGGACCGGCGGAAGGTCTCGGCAGCGTAGGGCAGCAGCAGACACAGGTGTTTGTGGAGGAGCTTCACGCTGCTGTCCTCCTGGAAGCCAAACACACGCACAGCACTCGCTAAAGCCGCCACGGCTGGATTCAGAAACCCACACTTGTTCTTAAGTGCATAATTGTTTGTGTTCATTTGGCTACTTGGCGCTGAATGCGGCACTTACAATGTCTACAGTAACACCTTGAGGATAACTAGATTCACTTTTTATATGCACTGTAATTTAGTCTGCAAGACAAAAATAAACTCAATTTTTAACCATGGTGGAATGCTAAATTTGGGTTAAACTGACTCAGGTTGAGGTTAAAAATAGCATGTGGCCTTAGGCACACAGTGTAATACAGCTGGTGTGACTGCAGAACTGCCATATCAACACCTCACAGTATCTCACCGCTTCTGCATTAGTGTTTATGTAGTGTCAGTGAGTTTACCTCTGCGTTGGTGTGTCTGTAGTGTCAGTGAGTTTACCTCTGCGTTGGTGTGTCTGTAGTGTCAGTGAGTTTACCTCTGCGTTGGTGTTTCTGTAGTGTCAGTGAGTTTACCTCTGCGTTGGTGTTGATGTAGTGACTGAGTTTACCTCGGTGTTGGTGTTGATGTAGTGACTGAGTTTACCTCGGTGTTGGTGTTGATGTAGTGACTGAGTTTACCTCAGTGTTGGTGTTGATGTAGTGACTGAGTTTACCTCGGCGTTGGTGTTGATGTAGTGACTGAGTTTACCTCGGTGTTGGTGTTGATGTAGTGACTGAGTTTACCTCAGTGTTGGTGTTGATGTAGTGACTGAGTTTACCTCGGTGTTGGTGTTGATGTAGCAGTGGGTTTACCTCGGCGTTGGTGTTGATGTAGCAGTGGGTTTACCTCGGTGTTGGTGTTGATGTAGTGACTGAGTTTACCTCGGTGTTGGTGTTGATGTAGTGACTGAGTTTACCTTGGTGTTGGTGTTGATGTAGCAGTGGGTTTACCTCGGTGTTGGTGTTGATGTAGCAGTGGGCTTACCTCGGTGTTGGTGTTGATGTAGCAGTGGGTTTACCTCGGCGTTGGTGTTGATGTAGCAGTGGGTTTACCTCGGTGTTGGTGTTGATGTAGTGACTGTGTTTACCTCGGTGTTGGTGTTGATGTAGCAGTGAGTTTACCTCGGTGTTGGTGTTGATGTAGCAGTGGGTTTACCTCGGTGTTGGTGTTGATGTAGTAGTGGGCTTACCTCGGTGTTGGTATTGATGTAGCAGTGGGTTTACCTCGGTGTTGGTGTTGATGTAGCAGTGGGTTTACCTCGGCGTTGGTGTTGATGTAGCAGTGGGTTTACCTCGGTGTTGGTGTTGATGTAGTGACTGAGTTTACCTCGGTGTTGGTGTTGATGTAGTGACTGAGTTTACCTCGGTGTTGGTGTTGATGTAGCAGTGAGTTTACCTCGGTGTTGGTGTTGATGTAGCAGTGGGTTTACCTCGGCGTTGGTGTTGATGTAGCAGTGGGTTTACCTCGGTGTTGGTGTTGATGTAGCAGTGAGTTTACCTCGGTGTTGGTGTTGATGTAGCAGTGGGTTTACCTCGGTGTTGGTGTTGATGTAGCAGTGGGTTTACCTTGGTGTTGGTGTTTCTGTAGTGACTGAGTTTACCTCGGTGTTGGTGTTGATGTAGCAGTGGGTTTACCTCGGCGTTGGTGTTGATGTAGCAGTGGGTTTACCTCTGTGTTGGTGTTTCTGTAGTGACTGAGTTTACCTCGGTGTTGGTGTTGATGTAGCAGTGGGTTTACCTCGGTGTTGGTGTTGATGTAGCAGTGGGCTTACCTCGGCATTGGTGTTGATGTAGCAGTGGGCCAGCAGGTGTTTGTGCATGGCGGACAGCAGGTGGTGGAAATGGGACGGGGGGCTGGTCTGCTTCGGAGCCTGACTGGCCTGCTGCTTGTCACTGTTCTTCTCCAGCTCGCCGAAAGCCCGCTCCTGCAAAGCCACCAGTACAGGTTCCTCACTCACACAGAGACATTAGCGCTCTCCTAGCCACTAAGCAGCAGCACAGAGACACAGAGCCATTAGAGACACAGAGACATTACAGACACAGAGACATTAGACACACAGAGACATTACAGACACAGAGACATTACAGACACAGAGACATTACAGACACAGAGACATTACGAGACATTACAGACACAGAGACATTAGAGACACAGAGACATTAGAGACACAGAGACATTAGAGACACAGACACATTAGAGACACAGATACATTAGACACACAGAGACATTAGACACACAGAGACATTAGAGACACAGAGACATTAGAGACACAGAGACATTAGAGACACAGAGACATTACAGACACAGAGACATTAGCGCTCTCCTAGATGCAAAGCAGCAGTGCACAGGAGAGGTGTGTTTCTTTCAGCCCGGTCTCCACCAAACAGCCGAGGCCAGACAAGACCAGAGAAATCTCCGTGAATGTCCGTGTTAAAATCTCAGAACGTCCGCGAGCATGGACTAGGCAGTCCACACCGAAGCGTCGAGTAAACAAAGAAACGACTGTTGCCACGACGACCCGAGTTAACCGTGACATTAAATCAGTATTTGTCCTAAAACTCCGGGCTTTAAGACTTGACATTTCTTTGAAATGCCAGCCGCCGCGAGCCGACGTCCAAGAACCGGACCGTTCGCGGCGATAAAACTTTCCCCTCCAGACGTTCTGAGGCCGGCTGTTTGGCGGGGACCGAGCCGGATCGGCGGGGGAGAGCGCAGCCGTACGGTGTAGAATCCGATGCTGAGCAGCAGGGTCTTCAGCAGGACCTCGGCCAGGTGGAAGTGGTCCTGAGGGTCGGCCCCGCCCGAGGTTCGGTCGGGGGAGGGGGGCCGGGGGAGCCCGGCCGCGAACTCCCCCGGAGAGCTGTACCCCAGGAGCGAGGCCACGTGGGACTGCTCCTGCAGGCTGTTCAGCACCATGTCCAGCTGGAGGCGCTGTGGAGCGGAGCACTGCGTTAGTCTGGGGGCACCGAGGGCCCCCTCAACCGGACCACAGCCCGCTGTTACAGTCACAGGCACAGGGCTGCTCAGTCTGCTGGTCCAATTCCTCAAGCTTTCGATTCTTGTCATTCAGGAAAATGTGTATTTGAGAACATTTTGTTTTTCAAATTTTTAAATGTTTTATTGAGCAGTAAAAACATAATGCATGAATGTTAATCAAACAGACATTCATGATTACATGCCTTTAATCATATTTATATTCAAATGGTAAGGTTTATCTCTTAATCCGAGTACATTGCCAGTTCCTTTGCTGCAGAGATCTGTTCCCACTCAGTTTTTCCAGGGAAATTACCAATATTAATAAATTAACGTAGCATTCATTATACTCTTGTATTAAAATCACCATTTATGTTTAACTTTGATTTACAAATGAACAGAAGTATTACCGTTTGGCAAGTTATGTTCAGTTATTGCTGAACCCGACACACTGTGAAGATAAAAATATTGTTTTTAACTGTTGAGACAAATTTCAGGACACATATTGAATCCCAGCCAAAATTGTGGTTCGTCTTCAATAAAATCAATGAGAAAGAGCAGTGATTTTTTCCACTTTTCCTTCATTGACCTGACTCTGGTCATTAGTCATCTTGGTTTCCTCGTTTCCCTCGCAGTGTACTGCAGCGTCTGAATGACTCATGTAAGTAAATCCCACGTGCGCTGTCGTGAGCCGTGCCTGTGCTGTAGGGCGCGGTCTAGCCCTGCTATTGGCCCCTGGGTGCCGCAGTGTTTACCTGGCCCTTGGAGAGGCTCTCCCAGCTCTCGGGGCCCTGAGGTAGGAGTGAGTGGAGGAGTTCTGTCCTCTCCCTGAGGGGGGGCAGGAGCAGGGAGGCGCCGATGGAGAGCGTGCTCATCACCGCCTGCACAGTCACGGGGACGCAGTGAGGACAGCACTCTCACTATGTCACACTCACACTCACACTCACACTCACACTCACACTCACACTCACACTCACACTCACACTCACACTCACACTCACACTCACTCACTCACTCACTCACTCACTCACTCACTCACTCCTGTTAACATATCAGTGCTGTTAATATTTAGCTGAAGACCTACCGCCTTCTAATTTATTTTACAAATAATTCTAAAACAATTTTAAACCAAACCTGTAAAATAACAGTACATTAGCCACATTCAGCTGTATCTTTTCATCACTACAGATACTAGAGATAATGTACGACACTAACACTTGACTAAAACGACACTAACACTCTGACTGCACAACACAAACGTCTGTGAGCCTGGTGCGTGTTGAACAGCAGAGGGAGCCTCACCTGCTGTATGGACTCAGGTGCACTGGAGTCAATGAGCCTGAAGAGGAGGTTCCTGAGGGGCCGCCCCTGGGCCCCCAGCACTGTGGCCCCCGTCCCGCCCGCGTGGGCCAGGGACAAGTGGATGGACAGAAGCTTCATGCACAGCAGCACAAACTGCTGGTGCTCCCTTTAACGCACACCAAACGCACAACACACACATTTTACAGGATTAAACACGCATAAAACGCACAACACACATTTTACAGGATTAAACACACATCAAATGCACAACACACACATTTTACAGGATTAAACACACATCAAATGCACAACACACACATTTTACAGGATTAAACACACATTTTACACACAGACACACACGCACACACGTTTTCTCATTTTACAGGATTAAACACACATTTTACACACAGACACAGACGTTTTCTCATTTTACAGGATTAAACACACATTCACACACAGACACACACATTTTACAGGATTAAACACACATTTCACACACAGACACACACATTTTACAGGATTAAACACACATTTCACACACAGACACACACATTTTACAGGATTAAACACACATTTTACACACAGACACACACATTTTACAGGATTAAACACACATTTTACACACAGACACACACATTTTACAGGATTAAACACACATTTTACACACAGACACACACATTTTACACACAAACACACACAGACACACACAGACACACAGACACACACAGACACACAGACACACAGACACACACGCACACACGCACACACGCACACACGCACACACGCGCACACGCGCACACGCGCACACACGCACACACGCACACACGCACACACGCACACACGCACACACGCACACACGCACACACGTTTTCTCATTTCACTCCAGCAGCAGCCCGAGCAGCCAGCTCTGGCCAGATGGCTGCAGAACAGAGGGCTTAGGTAGTATTTGGACGGCGGGGCTAAGTAAAAAACCACAGCCCTGCTTGAGCAACAAGGAAATAAGTCTTTCTGCCATGTTATAAATAAACCGAGAAACCGAGGCCCTGGCTTATCTCGTGGAAAAAAAACAGCAGGGGGTGTGTACCCTGATGAGCCCAAACCCCCACCCCTGCTTTCTCAATCTGGAACTCAAATCAGCTCAGAGAAAAACTCTACATCTCTACTTCTGCTAGGCTAACGCAGGCGCTAAATATCTGAGCTGCTTCCGGTAACACTTAACAACGAGGTTCCATGAATTGGCATAAACTAATGCAGTTTCTAAGTTCATCCGTACAGCTCTGTTAATGTACTTGTACATCATTAATTCATGTCAACAACTACATTAGTTTTTGCCAATTCATATTGGAATGAAAAGAATCTGTTAATGTATTTGTTATTAACGAATTATTAGCTAATGTTTGCTAATGTATAAATATCACGCAACAAATGCGTTAGTTAGTTGTTAACAGATGCAAAAACTAATGAAAAGTTAATGCCATGCTTAATTAACGTACGTATTTGTCCATCATTAATTCCTGTTTACGACTAGATTAGTTCATACCACTTCACGAGCCTTATTGTAGAGTGCGACCGTCTCAACACTGCAGTATTAATGCAAAAGCGGTTCCTATGACAACGCCCTTGTTTCAGCTCTTTGAGCAGGAGATGGAAAGTGCCGAGGGCACCCCCACGCGCGCGTGCGTGTGGGGGTCGGCGTAACGCACCTCCGGGAGGGGAAGGGCGCGGGGGGTGTGTGGGGTTTGGCGTAACGCACCTCCGGGAGGGGAAGGGCGCGGGGGGCGTGTCGCTGCTGATGCCGTGGCAGTAGCGCTCCAGGAAGCTGCGCAGGTAGGCGAAGGTGCTCTCCTCCAGGTCCACGCAGAAGGGCCGGTGCCAGGCCACCAGCTGCCTGCGGAGGGCGGAGGGACACGGATCACCGCCACGCCGACGGGGCGAGGGAAACTCGACCGGGGGCGGGAATGCGCACGCTAATCCCCGCCGCGCGTTCGGCCCCGCCGCCCGGCGACACGGAGCGGCCTCTCCCCCGCAGGGGGAGGTCTGCTCCCTCACCCCCACACCCCCGCACAGCGGTGGAGCCAGGGGAGAGAGAGAGAGAGGGCATTCACTATTGATTTAACCTCAAATCAAATGCATGTCTTCCAGTCAATCCCATTAGCGCTGCATTCCTGGCTCTGTGAAGGGTATTCGACCGGAGCTGGCCCGGGCTCTGGGTGAAGACAGGGCAGGCCTTGCTCTCTTCTCTCCCTCTCCTCCTCTCTCTCTCTCTCTCTCTCTCTCTCTGCAGGAGTACTGGTGCAGCCCGTAGCCTAGTAGTTAAGGTACATGACTGGGACCCGGAAGGTCACTGGTGTAGACAAGATAAGATCCACACAGCTGTTGGGCCCTTGAGCAAGGCCCTTAACCCCCGCATTGCTCCTAGGGGGGACTGTGACCTGCTTAGTCTAACCGGCTGTAAGGCCCTTTCGATAAAAGCGTCAGCTGAATAACTGATGCTTATTATTACAGTTCCACTGGAGCACAGCTCTGCCTCCCGGTTGCCGTGGGAGACTCACCTGTCCGTGGGGACGGCCGTCCAGGCCAGGCTGTGGGAGGTGCCCGCCGTGATCTGCTGGATGGACACGCCCTCCAGGCCAATCACCTTCTTGGGCTTGGTGACGGGCGTGGAGGTGTGGCCCTGCCCACACTGGCCCATGGCGTTGTTGCCCCACGCGTACACTTCGTTTTCTGGAACGAGAACGGCGACGCAAAACTAATGAAATAAATTAAGACGCTACGCATTAGCAGTTACAATTTGAGGCATTTGGAAGATGATTTTAGCATAAGCAGTTTAAAAGAATATGAATTTAACACGGCTGGAAAATCACCACTACAGCTACAGCAAGATAAAGCTAAGAAAAATAAATTCCATGTCCGAGATGCGAGCCACCGGGCCTACAGACAGGACACAGGGCAGGAGAGGAGAGGAGAGGAGAGGAGAGGAGAGGAGAGGAGAGGAGAGGAGAGGAGAGGAGAGGAGAGGAGAGGAGAGGAGAGGAGAGGAGAGGAGAGGAGAGGAGAGGAGAGGAGAGGAGAGGAGAGGAGAGGAGAGGAGAGGAGAGGAGAGGAGAGGCAGGTCTGACCGTGCGACAGGGCCAGGCAGTGGCTGTCCCCGCAGGAGATATCGATGATCTTGGTGACGCTCAGCTCCTCGATGAAGCGCGGTCTCAGGGAGGTGGTCTCCGAGGAGCCGCAGCCCAGGCAGGAGCCGCACCCCCAGGCGAACACCTGGGAGAGACGACGGGGGACGACACTGCTTCAACCGCCCATCACCACCATCACCTCCTCACTTTCAGGCTCACAGTAACTGGGTCAGGCACTGCCCTCACAGTTTACCTCATTATTTAAAGGCCATTAGGGTCCTTGTAGAATTTTTTTTATTATTGGCATTTTTGGCAGACGCTCTTATCCAGAGCGACGTACAGTTGATTAGACTAAGCAGGAGACAATCCTCCCCTGGAGCAATGCAGGGTTAAGGGCCTTGCTCAAGGGCCCCAACGGCTGTGTGGATCTTATTGTGGCTACACCGGGATTAGAACCACCGACCTTGCGCGTCCCAGTCATTCACCTTAACCACTACGCTACAGGCCACCCTGTGCATGAAGGAATATACAGGCGTGTGTGAATGAATTGTGAGCAGCGAGGCGTCTCTGTTTCTGCGTGTGTGGGTGCATGTACCTGTCCTGCAGAGGTGAGAGCCAGAGAGGACTGACTCCCAGCACACACTTTCCTGACGATGAAGCCGTGCAGGGCCTCGATCACCTTGGGCCTGTACACACGATTAGTGTCCCCGTGACCCAGTTTACCTGAGAGAGGAGGATTCAGTGTCACCGATAAATATACACACACTCTCACTCTCACTCTCACTCTCACTCTCACTCTCACTCTCACTCTCACTCTCACTCTCACTCTCTCTCTCACTCTCTCTCTTTCATATACACACACACACACATACATACATACACGTGACACAGTTTGAGAGAGGAGGATTCCGTGTCACCGATAAATACACAAACACACAAACACGCAAGGACTCAGTGTCGCCGTTAAACACTCACACTCACACACAGCCAGTTTACCTGCCCCACACACAGGGAGGAGGACTGAATATCACCTTTAGTCACTCTCTCCCCCTGGGCCCATACACACGATTAGCGCCCCCATCGCCCAGTTTACTTGGCCCGCACAGAGAAAACATAATCATAAATAAATACTCGCACACACACTCTCTCTCTTACACACACACACACACACACACACTCACACACTCACACACACACACACACACACACACACACACACACACACACACACACACACACAGCTTCTCCCAGGTAAGTACCGTTGTCGCCCCCTCCGAAGGACCAGACGATGCGGCCGTCCTGGGCCACAGCGATGGTGTGTGAGCTGCCACAGGCAGCCTGGCCCACCCCACTGATGTCCTTCACCAGCGTGGGCACGTTCCTGCTGTGGCTGTCACTGTGACCTGTGGGGAAGGGACAGCACCTCCATATCACCAATACATCACCTCCTGCACCAAGTTATATCACCAATACATCACCTTCTCCACCGAGTTACATCACCAATATATAACCTTCTCCACCGAGTTACATCACCAATATATAACCTTCTCCACCGAGTTACATCACCAATATATAACCTTCTCCACCGAGTTACATCACCAATATATAACCTTCTCCACCGAGTTACATCAACAATATATAACCTTCTCCACCGAGTTACATCACCAATAACACCATCACGTGTCACCTCTACTGAGTTACATCACCAATAAAACCAGCATATTCCGTCATTCACCCAAACGTGCATTACACCATACCCCATCCCTCATCTCCTTTGGTTGTGAAATGATGATGAGGATATTCATGGAGCCGTAACCTTGGCTGATGCACTGCGAGGTGAGAACAGCGTTCACAGCGCTGGCAGCACTCAGGCGATATTGACGTTAATGAAATGCGTACCCAGCCTGCCGAAGTCCCCCTCTCCCCAGGTGTACAGCTCCCCGTCGTTGGTGACGGCAGCACTGTGTCTGTAGCCCGCAGACACGCACACCACCACCTGCAGGAGGACGAGGACGTACACGCACACACATATATATACACACACACACAGTCAGCTCAGGAGAAGGTTGAGGATGCCAGCATTAAACCTACACCTCAACAGAATCAAGTTTTAGCAAGAACATGATTAAAAATAACAATAATAATAATAATAATAATAAAAATAGAGTGAATTTTATTTATTTTACTGTATTCATTTATTTGACAGGGACAATGACAATGTACATAGATAACGTTTCCGTAAATGCACCAGAGTGAGCCACAGAGGCTAATGTTCATCTCTAGTCCCTGGGCTGTGGGAGGAACCCGGAGCACACAAAGGGAACACGGGGAGAACACAGGAGGAACATGCAAACTTCACGCTGAGAGGATCCGGGCTAGCCTCCTTTCAAGGCGACAGCACAAACCACTGCAGCACCCCAGTACTACACAGTATGTAAATATCTAAATCTGTGATGCGTAGCCCCCCCTTTACATTGAAGAAAAAACACGGCCAGCGCTCTGGAAAAACCGAACTACGAACATGTAATCCACGACCGTACGACTCCTCGGTGTGCCCACGCGTGCAGAGAGCACAGTCCACGGCCCTCACCTTGCCCATGAGGGGCCCCTGGATGATCTTGGGGTACTTCTGCGTGGCGCTGTTGCCGTGGCCCAGCTTGCCGTAGTCGCCGTCGCCCCAGCTGAACACCTCCCCCTCGGCCGTCACGGCCAGCGTGTGCCCGTCCGAGCCCTTGGAGGACGACACCTTGCGCATGTTCCTGGGGGGCTCCAGCGCCAGCTTCTTGGGGACGGACTGGTTGTTGGAGTCGCCCAGGCCCAGCCGGCCGTAGCTGCCCTTCCCGCACGCCTTCACCGAGCCGTCCACCGACACGGAGAACGTGCAGTACTGCCCCGCCTCGATCTGCCCACAAAGAGCCCTCTTCAAACACGCCCTATACCGGCCATCGCTCATTACCTCATCACAGTCCAAACAGGGACCACAGTGCAATATTCCATTTCTACGTCCTTACCTTTAACATTGCATATTCAATGACTGGGATAATGGCAATTGTAAAGTCAAATTTTCCCAAATTGAAAAATGTATTATATAATTACATTACATTCTTGGCATTTGGCAGACGCTCTTATCCAGAGCGACGTACAGTTGATTAGACTAAGCAGGTGACAATCCTCCCCTGGAGCAATGCAGGGTTAAGGGCCTTGCTCAAGGGCCCAACGGCTGTGCGGATCTTATTGTGGCTACACCGGGATTAGAACCACCAACCTTGCCTGTCCCAGTCATTTACCTTAACCATTACGCTACAGGCCGCCCTATAATTGCACAGGGTAATGATTTAAACAACTAAGATATGTGCTAGAGAGTTAAATCCCAAAGCTCTTTGGTAGATGTAGTGGGTGTCAGAAGTGAGAGTCCTCAGTCCCAGGGTGCACGGCTCTACAGTGCTCCCATTCTACAAGCGCTTGCGCCTAAAATGTGTTGTGCGCGAACTGGAAAAATAATTGACTAATCATCAACTAATTTGTCAACAAGTCAAGATACAACAAGTGTGCTCCTACATTCTTCAACTTGAAAAACGTTTGTGTAGAGCCAAACCGTGAGATGTGACTGATGGATTTCTCATAGCCCATACAGCACTGTGATTTGTAAGGCGCTTACATGAGCCCGGCTATCACACCTCCCGTGTGAGTGTGCATATCGTTAGCGTTAGCGTTAGCCTGCAGCAGCAGTGGCACCCGGCAGCACTCACCATCTGGGCATCGCTGAAGCCTTGTGCCAGCTTGGGCTGCAGGATCTTCTCCAGCGTGCCCTCTGCCAGCTGGTGGCTGCTGTTGCTGCCCCACACGTACACCATGACGGCGTCGCTCTCCATGCCCGGCGCGGCCGAGCCTGTGCTGCAGGAACACAGGCAGCTGGAGGCCAGGTTACAGATCTGTGGAGCACAGTCACATGTCACAGTCTGTGCTGCAGGAACACAGGCAGCTGGAGGCCAGGTTACAGATCTGTGGAGCACAGTCACATGTCACAGCCTGTGCTGCAGGAACACAGGCAGCTGGACGCCAGGTTACAGATCTGTGGAGCACAGTCACATGTCAGAGTCTCAGAGTCTGTGCTGCAGGAACACAGGCAGCTGGACGCCAGGTTACAGATCTGTGGAGCACAGTCACATGTCAGAGTCTGTGCTGCAGGAACACAGGCAGCTGGACGCCAGGTTACAGATCTGTGGAGCACAGTCACATGTCACAGTCTGTGCTGTAGGAACACAGGCAGCTGGACGCCAGGTTACAGATCTGTGGAGCACAGTCACATGTCACAGTCTGTGCTGTAGGAACACAGGCAGCTCCACGCCAGGTTACAGATCTGTGGAGCACAGTCACACGTCAAGAGTCTGTGCTGCAGGAACACAGGCAGCTCCACGCCAGGTTACAGATCTGTGGACAGACAAACACTGCATCTGTGGACAAACAAACCCCCAAAAAAAGCCTGGCTTAAAGTGTTTTAGTCCAGGAATTAGATTGTATTTCTTTTTTCCTCTCAAGTAGAAAACATTATCTGGTTTTAAGTTACTGTTTGCTTGACAAGTGAAATGTTCTCACCTCAGTGGCAAACTGGAAGGAGTAAACTCAGTGAGCTGAAATGAGGCTGAGCTCATTGGCGATACGCGCTTGAAGAGCACTCAAGCACGACAGCCAGGAGCGTCTTAACTCCACTATCATGAGACGTACTGAAAACATACCTCTAATGGGCACCCGACTGACTCCAGCGTGGGCCACGATATCGGGCAGATTAAATATCTTTCCTTTATTACACGTTACCAGGCTACATTATCTTTCAGACACACTCAACACAAAAAACACAGAGCTTTGCTTTGTTCCATTCCGTGTCGGTACAATCAGACAATGCGAGTGAACATGAAACAATGAGCATTTCCTGATACTGGAGGGGGAAAAAAGCAGTCCGTTCTATCACAGGGATAAAAAGAACATTTTCTGGACCTGGAACCCGGAGACCCAAAATATTAAATATAGTAATATTCAACATCTCCACAGCAGAGCTTGGCTTGTAGCCGATTCAACGCTCTATTCACGCAGAGCAGAGGATGAGGACTTTAACCCTAGCTTCAGATGAAATAAAGAGAGGGCTATTTGTGTGAGCAGTTCCCCAACAAACCCAAGGGCCCGCAGGATCACGAACCTCCTCGAAGAGACACAGAACCACGTGGGCCAGATTGCAGAGTCCATCCAGGTCCTTCTTCAGGAGCTGGGCGTTCACTGACTCCCCTCTGAACCCCTGAGAGAGAGAGAGAGAGAGAGAGAGAGAGAGAGAGAGAGAGGAAGGCCATTACATCACAGGACATGCGGTCAAACATGCCTCTACCGTGTTCTCCACCAGGCAGCAAGCTCCAGCAACGCCCTGAGAAAATTCTGCACTCTCCTTTAATTTTCTTATCCATTCTTAAAGGTCGACTAACTGAAGAAAGCCATTAAGCAGCAATAAATAAAAATATCCGCACGGATCATTACTGCTCAGACAAGGAGAGAATAAATAGTGTGAAAAGACAGGGGCTTTGTTCCGGGTCAGTACTTTTACAGCTGGGCTTCTGCCAAGAAAAATAAGTAAAGTAATTCCGTAAATCTTATCCACAACAGGAGAGAAATGGCCAGACACAGTATGTGGGATGAATGCCAAATGAACCTTTATGAGGACAGTCCTGAAGTAGTGTCGTACCAATGACACTCATTTACTAAAGAGGGTCATCCCAGAGTCCTCAGTCAGGCAGCCAAATATCCCCATATATCTTATTTTATATTTCAATCACTCACTTAAATGAAATATGTACTGATATTTTTTTTAGAATCATCTAGAAGGACATGGGCGGAAGCACACCTGAAGCTTGTGACTGAAATGAGATTGCAGTTACAGTTTGAGATTCGCGTTTTAACAAGAGACACTGGTTCTGTGTAGCAGGTACTGTAGGTGTAGGGTAGAAGTTGATATTTGTATTCTGAAATGAATGCAACTATATTCTTCATAAGGCCCCTGGGCTAAGACTGCCAGCCACAAAGACAGGTGGCTGGCAAATACACACATCATAAACTAATATATAACGTACAGTACATATTCCATGAAAGAAACACTGTCGTAAAATGATACGGTCTTAATACAAACGGAGAAGGCCCGTAAGAGCAAGACTAACCTGCATTGTTTTATGATCTAGCACTAAGCCTACTAAAATGGCTACCGCAGATACTAGACATGACTGAGGAAAGAGGAAAGGCTCTGACCGAGTACTGCCTCATCTTGAGCAGGGTCTGGGCGACGAGGTCGTAGCCGATGCCGCCCTGGGCGCAGGGGGGGTCCGAGGCGGACGCGGGCGGGACGGCGGACGCGGGCGGGACGGCGGGGGCGGACGCTCCGGACGCGGCTAGCGCCACCTCCATCCACTGCAGCAGGAAGCGCAGCGAGCCCCTCTGCATGGCCAGGCCCAGCAGCAGCTCCAGGGCCAGCCTGCGGCCCGCCCGGTCCGCCCCGGACCCGCTCACCGACGTCTTCTTCAGGAAGTCGGCCACCTGCGCCAGGCAGTCCAGCCCCACGGCGGGGATCTTGTTCTCGTTGGCCAGCGACAGCGGGGGCAGCGAGGACAGCACGGCGGAGGCGGTGGCCAGCACGTCGTTGCACAGCGCCAGCCCCGGGTCCCGCCGGGCCTCCTGCCAGTTCTGCCGCAGCAGGGCGAAGAGCAGGCTGAGGCCCGTGCGCACGCCCATCTCGATCAGCACGTCCGTGCCGGACTTGGCGCGGGCGCCGGGCGACCAGGGCTGGGCGGCGTGCACCAGGGCCCCGCCCTCGGCCCCGGCGGCGGACGGCGCGGGCGGCGCGGGCCGGAAGCGGTCGTGGTACTTGCTGTGGAGGGCGTAGTAGATGCGCTGCAGCGACACGGTGCGCTGGTGCAGGGCCAGGGCGTAGGGCGTGCGGGCCAGCATGCGGAGCCCCAGGCTGCGCTGGCTCTGGAGCAGCGCCGCCAGGTACTCCTCCCGCTCCTCCGCCGCGCTCGACTCATGCTGGAAGTCCGGCAGCCGCGGCCCCAGCAGGTCCTGCACGGGCTGGGCCAGCCCCAGCACCTCCTTGTTGTGCAGGAGCTTGGCGTAGAGCGACGCCGCGCCCCCCCGCGTGGCCGTCTGACCGCTGTCCTCCCCCGACCACGCCCCGTTCAGGTGCTCCTGCCACTTCAGCATCACGTGGGTCTGACACGGCACCATCACTCAACATTATCTTAGCACAGGCCTGGGCTCTGCTGAGAGAGAGAGGGAGAGAGGGAGGGAGGAGAGAGGGAGGGGGAGGGAGAGAGAGGGGGAGAGGGGGAGGGAGAGAGAGGGGGAGAGAGAGAGAGGGAGAGAGGGAGGGAGGGGGAGGGAGGGGGAGGGAGAGGGAGAGAGAGAGAGGGAGAGAGAGAGGGGGAGAGAGGGGGAGAGAGGGGGAGGGGGAGAGAGAGAGGGAGAGAGAGAGGGGGAGAGAGAGAGGGGGAGAGGGGGAGAGAAAGAGGGAGAGAGAGGGAGAGAGAGAGGGGGAGAGAGAGAGAGGGGAAGGGAGGGGGAGAGAGGGGGAGGGAGAGAGGGAGGGAGAGGGAGAGCAAGACAAAAACAGAAAAAAGAGAAGGGGGGAGAGAGACGAGGGAGAGAGGAAGAGCGAAAGAGGAGGGAGAGACAGGGAGGGTGAGAGGAGGGAGAGAGAGAGGGGGGAAGCAGAAAGAGAGAGCAAGGTAGAAAAAGAGAGGAGGGAGGGGGAGGGGGGTGTCAGAAAAAGCTGGGGAGAAATGCCAGGGCCAGGTGTGGCCTCCAAATCAATGCTGAATAAAAACTCCTTCCGTTTTCTGCTCGGCTTTCAATACGCTGAGGAGTTATTTTCATTGTTTACTAAAGGAATCCCTTTGGATTACAAACAGTGGATGCAAGAAAATAATTCAATAATTGAATAGCTGTAAGAAAATAATTAACTTGTGATAGACTGACTTTTTATTCAGGATTAAGATCAATATGAAAGCCCAACTAATTAAAAAGCTCAACTAATTAATTTGCCTACTGCCCACTTTTCAGCAAAAGAAAACAGAAATGAGCTATTCGCAGCACCTCATGATCTGTTGCAGGTATTAAGAACTTGTGTGTATTTGCAAAAAGCCATACAGTATGGCAGAATATAACATGGGTACAACGAGGCAGAGTACACAGTAATTAGTAGGGGCTTAACATGAAGGCCACAGCAGACAATTGTTGGGCATCGGGCAGCAATATCAAGCCAGTCCTGGTGATGCCAGGGCTCCGGACTAACTTCATCAACTGGTGAATGAATAGTGCCGTATACAGTTAATAACATGTACATTTTTATTAAATCTGCTTCAACAGGAGCGACTACAGAAATGTTAAAATCTTGCCACATAAAGTACATTCTGATAAACTGTACTCAATCAAAATTATTCCCACAAAATTATAAACTGCCCTGTCCATATCCAACATATTTAAACCTGGTTGGGAGGAGACTCCTGAAAGTAATAAACCATCAGACCTTGATGCAGACATCAGTTCCAGGCAGCTGCACACTGACCGGAGTGTCAGGGAACTAACTCCTAATTCACCATCGGGCCGTAGGGAAGGGGCTTCACACCCCAGCGCACAACGGAGCGGAATAAATGATGATTTATATTTTTAAAAGGCCATACAGGCGACAGGGCAGTGGTGGCAGCAGGAGCACTGAGCGGGGCGGTTAGGGCTCCGTACAGCTCTGCCCAGAGGAAGACACACGAGGTCACTGAGCCCAGCAGATTCCGGCAGTGTGACGTGATAAGCAGCAGAATTAACTCTAATCTAGCAGCACGCCTCCACCAAACTCTCACACATGTATCTCATATTCACTCACACGCGCTCAGTAACTTACACGTTCCATTTTCAGGGTGGCATCGAGGAAAATACTTAAAATAACGCTCCCTGGACCCAAGCAATAAGAAAATAAGAAAGAAATGATAAAACTTAACATTTTCTCTGCCTATATGCCTGGTATATATTTTGGCTAGCTCTTTCACATTTGTGACAAACTTTTGTACTACAGCACAGCACTGCAGTTTTGCACTACAGTTCAAATCTCACCGAGGTATTATGCATGTTGGGCTACAACTCAGAGCAAATGTGCTGTATCACTCAATTATTCCAAAAAGTATGTTCATCAACTTGTACCCATTTATTGACTGAGTTCAAAATCCCCTCTTGGCCCAGTCTCAGACTGAATGTGAAATGAAATGTCAATATGAAGACTGCGGAGTGAGGCATTAAATATTAAGTCTATATAAGCCAATTGCTTATAAAAATTCCTTCACATTATACATCCTGAAATATATCATCAGCCATGTAATTGATAAACAGGGTAATTTGAGCGTTGTTTGTACTGCACACATAAAAATGAAGTGTTTGTGTAGCAGAGCTTTCTGGAGTCTGGGTGGAGTGTGGGCCACACTGGCTGGAAGTGATAGTAAGGGAACCTGATCCCCCCCAGTGCCAGAACACGACCCCCGTTTTAATTTATAAATAAATACTGTAATACTGTCACATCAACGGCACTCAGCTGCTTGAGGGGTCACACGCAACACGCCACACGCTCCGTTAACCCCTCCCTGCCCACCCCTCATACGCCCCACAACCCTGCCCGCATACGCCCCATAACCCTGCCCGCATACGTCCCATAACCCTGCCCGCATACGCCCCATAACCCTCCCCTCATACGCCCCATAACCCTGCCCGCATACGCCCCATAACCCTGCCCGCATACGCCCCATAACCCTCACCACATACGCCCCATAACCCTCACCGCATACGCCCTATAACCCTCACCGCATACGTCCCATAACCCTGCCCGCATACACCCATAACCCTCACCGCATACGCCCCATAACCCTGCCCGCATACGCCCCATAACCCTGCCCGCATACGCCCCATAACCCTGCCCGCATACGCCCCATAACCCTGCCCGCATACGCCCCATAACCCTCACCGCATACGCCCCATAACCCTGCCCGCATACGCCCCATAACCCTGTCTGCATACGCCCTATAACCCTGCCCGCATACGCCCCATAACCCTCACCTCATACGCCACCCACACCAGTAGAGAATGAAGCCAGCAAGCCGACTTTCAGAGAACCATTCCTTTCTTCCGGTCACATCCGGTACGGGAGGCAACTCTTAAGTCACGACGACCAAAAAGGTTTTGTATAGTTTTAGTCCCGCATCTGAAAAACCGGTACGTGACAAGTATGACTTTTGCACGGTGTTTTCAAACACGCTGAAATATTGTGTCACATCGGCCCATGCCGCAATACTTTTAAGAGGAGTCACTTTACATGTAAACAAAAACTGCGCTGCATATTAACGTTACGTAACATGTCAGACGGAGAGCCGTACTGGCCGGGCGCGGTAGCCGAGCGAGCGCAGACGCTGAGGCGATGAGAGGCAGGTGCGTGCCGATTAAAGCCGCCGATTGTGGTGGCTGCAATGCTATCCAGCGCAGGATAATTCATTCAGCACTGCTCTGGGGAATCAGCAACACCTCGGTTTGACCCGGATTACACAAATTCATGAGTCAGGGGTCTGAATCACTGCCCGTCATATTCTCACAGTGACCAACAGCAACTCAGTATTCAAGCAGGAAAGGAGCTGGAAGCTACCAGTGCCGGTAGATGTAACTTTAAACGCTCCCTTTATAGGTTTAGCTTAGACTCAATAGTCCTGCTATAAGTTTAGCTTACCAAAGCATTACATCATTTTCAGGGGAATGCATAAATATCTTGAAAAGATCTTTGAGATTATAAGCTATATAGAGTAAATTGCTTAATGGTTATTGGGGACAGCTCTTATCAGTACACATTACATCATTAAATCTCGCTCACAAGCAAAGTCAATTAATGGAATAATGTAACAGTTAATCACAAGCTGCCCTTACTGTATGTACGCTAATGGGCTTTCTTATAACCAAAAAAACATGCATTACAATTTAAATATATTCCTTATCTAAACTGGGAACACATTTGGTCACATTGCTAAAACGGTCTTAACAAGTGTTTTAGTCTTAATAAGACTTAAGATCTTTTTTTTTCCTCTCAAGTAGAAAATATTAGCTTGACAAATTAAATTGTCTTTCCATTGGCAAATCTTTAAATTAGTCAAACTGTTTTACCTCACTGACAATATTTTCATCATATTTAGCAAGAAAAGTAAAAGAGCTTAGATTAAGTCTCAATATAAGATTAAAATACTTTTGTTTTTGTTGGTTCGTGCAGTGAATGCAATTACAGTAGCTTCTTTATTGTCGAAATTAGCATCATGAGGAACCTGCCAAGGCAGTGCCTCCCTCGTTAGGCTGATTGCAGGACTTTTAGGCTTATTTTATGTCACTGAACAAAGCGCTGATGTTGCCAAATGAAAACACTAAGTGCATTTAGTCCTATTTCCAATGGAACAAATACACTGCCTCACTAAGTATGCTCTTTTAAGGTGGAATACTACCCGCTTATTAGCCCGCATTATTCTTATATATGTTAAGTATGCAAGAATAAAATATCAAGGCGCTGCATATCAGGTATTACAAAACCAATAAATTGCAAGTGTTGCAAAAACGTAAAAAACGTAAGGCGACAAGTGTTTAAAACGCTCGGTGTGCATCGATTTAGCCACTGTGACTAATGGTGCAAATAAAAACACATTCATACAGATCCTCTCTGGGTCTCATCCTGGCAGCATCACACACTGCATCCTGCACTTTGTCCTCAGAGAGCAGGAGGAAGCACCAGTCCAGCGTGAATCACTGAAAGAGAGCTGCTTTCATGCAGGGCAGTCCATCAGATGCACTTATTTCACTTCTTAAACTGTACTTAATGTACACACGCACACACAAGCACGCACACACACACACACACACACACACACACACACACACACACACACACACACACACACACGTAATGTAATGTAATGTAATGTAATGTAATGTAATCATTCCTGTACTGCACCCAGAACAGTCAGCTGGCAGTCGGAGGGTTGCCGGGTTGATCCCGCCCTGGGTGTGTCGAAGTGTCCCTGAGACACCTAACCAAGACACCTAACCTAACCCCCAAATTCTACTGGTTGGTGCATTACATGGCAGCCAATCACCGAATGGGTGACTGAGAAGCATAAAATGTTTACAGCATTTCGGCTAAAGGGGCTATATAAATGACAACCATTTACCATTCTCAAAAAACATCCTTTGCTCTATGTGGAGCCCATGAAGAGTGTTGCATAGAGTAACAGCTAATAGGGACCCTAATAAACTAAACTAAACAGTTATTTCCACCTTTTTTTCTTTTTTTTGATACCGGACATGAGCTAGTTACAATAAACAATGTTCCACGTACTAAATTCCACTCAAATCACAGCCAGAACAGTCTGTGATGGAAAATGCAGTGAGAAGTATTGACTTTGGAGACAAGTCAGCAGGAAAAAAAAACAAGTGAATAAGTTACTGATAAGCTGCCACAGCTACCACAGAACGGTGCAAAATTGTAACAGAAAACGAACTTAATTCACAAAAAATTCATGGTTATAATAGGTCATAGGAATCATCAACACCATTGCAGAATAAAAATGACTGGAGATTTTAGTCATTTCCTCCATGTCATCATGCACGTAAAGAGTCTTCCTCAGACGGATGTGTGTGACAGTAAACCGGTCTGTGATAAGCAGGGTGGCTGATATGACGCTCTTCGAAAGAGAGCATCTGCTTATCCATGACCCCACCCCATCCACAGCAGAGCTCACAGAAACGGGACAAGATGGACACCACTTTAGCACCGTCCCTGTAGTGCAGGCTTGGTTTGGCGATTGGTACAGGCACGTGACTACCATTATAGAGTAATGATGAGGTGATTGAGGTCAGCGGTACAAAATAAAATGGCAGAGTAACTATGAAGTAAATAAAATGCAGAGTAACTATGAAGTAAATAAAATGCAGAGTGACTATGAAGTAAATAAAATGCAGAGTAACTATGAAGTAAATAAAATGCAGAGTAACTATGAAGTAAATAAAATGGCAGAGTAACTATGAAGTAAATAAAATGCAGAGTAACTATGAAGTAAATAAAATGCAGAATGACTATGAAGTAAATAAAATGCAGAGTGACTATGAAGTAAATAAAATGCAGAGTGACTTTGAAGTAAATAAAATGCAGAGTGACTATGAAGTAAATAAAATGCAGAGTAACTATGAAGTAAATAAAATGCAGAGTGACTATGAAGTAAATAAAATGCAGAGTGACTATGAAGTAAATAAAATGCAGAGTAACTGCAGAGAAACAGGGCTCCGTCGCAGCGTTCAGTGACACTAGTTTCTGCAGTAACAAGCGTTATGGCTCACGGAATCACAAGCAGTCACTCATGTGCAAATTTAAACGGTTCAAATGAAAAGAAACACAGCGCACAAAAACTTAAAGACTCTTATAAAGTCAGGCCCATCAGGAAAATCATTGAAAGCAAACAGGCAAGCATGTAATCTAAGCCAATGAGGTTACTCATGGAAAAACTTCCATTTAATGGCCATAATCAGATTTGAGAACCACTGCTGTACAGAAAGAAAAAAAACACAGAAAATCAGTCATATTTTACCTATATAATAGCCTAATGAATGAAGAAATTTTTTAATTCAATTTCACACTTTCGTTTTTAAGTCACGAAAATAAAGAGAAATTGATCACAGAAGTGAATTAAAAGAGAGACACCAGCATTATAGAGCCTACATTTATCCAGCATTCTTCTATGGACCCCTGTGGGCTTGAAGACGAGCTGAAACAGAACCGGGAGCATCTCTAGTGTTCATATGACGCAGGCATGGGTGAAGCGGGTCTTTTTGGGGAATATCTGAAGGGTAGGGGCATCGATTTTTCCCCATTAGACGTCAAAGCGAGGCACGTTAAATGAGGATGCGCACCGTGTGAAAAAGATATTGATTGGGTATTGGGAATCGTAAAACTGACAGACTTTTGATCAACACACTGGTTGATCAAAAGTGTATGGAAAAAACTTTTTTTGGGATATATGCTTTTAACACGTGTTTGTATGGAATTGAAAAAATATATTTTGATTTCAGCTTTAGCTGAGATAACATTAAACATTGCTTGTTACCCTCTTTTCCTCACTCCAACCACATGCTGATTGAGATGAAGAACCAAATCAACACTCAACTATTTGGCGATTAATTTTATAATTTTATAATTTTATATCCAAAAATGTCCCTAAATTGAGTTTGAACTTTATTCTTAAAGAGTCATTTCAGGGACAAAGCAGTTAAGCAAGGAAGAAAACGTTTCACACCTAGGCATCCTCAGATCACGAGCACAGCAAAACCTGTTCAGATTTGTCCCTGAATAACTCCTCAAGAATAAAGATTAGGCTAGAATAAATTTAATAAGAGAGTGGATGTCCTTTTCTTGTACTTTGGCGATTCATTTGAAACAAAATGTTTTGGGGTAAAAGTTAATCTATCCTGAACCAACCACTGGGATCAATACAAGATGTTTCTACAGAAAGAGTGAAGTTAAAAGAATTTCACCAAAAGGCCTGCACACCGGATCAAAAATCAACGGCTCTAGTGGTTCTTACAAATGACAAACTCTGCAACGCACATCCATGATCCATGACCCAGCAGAAGTGTGGCCTCCTCCAGGACTGCGGTCTAAAAGCACACACCAAAATAATTTATTACACCAACTATACTGTTTCCTGAGTATAAAAATAACAAGGAGCGTCTCAGAGATCACATCGTTGCAGCAGAGGCCCAAGACCTCCAGTAAGCACGCCCCGAAACTGAACAACCACACTTGTTTCTTGTAACATACGGTGTCAGATTTAAAAGGCAGTACATACATAGAAATATAGGCTATACGAAAACAGTTTTCAGACGAATACATCAATGTCACAGTAACAGGACTGCAGCTTGTGTGACTAGACCATGACCAACCTGTCATGCTGCTGGGGTTATTTCCAATATGCAAGCACAAATATAAGTGCAGCTTAGGTTACATGTTTCTAATAATAATCTGAAATACTAAGAAGAGGGAAACTATCATTTTAGCCCACATTGCTACAAGCGATTGTGGAACTGCAGGCTCTTCAAATGGAATATGGCAGATTCTTACAGTGTTTACCGTTGAGTTCGACATCATAACTTCACACACAGGGGTTGGGGCAGCAAATGCTATGGGGTGGAGCTTATGGTTGTCTATGTGTTCTGTATATTAAAATTAAATAATACTAATATTTAGTCATGCTATTACAGAAGTGACATCCAGAAGAAAAATCCAAGCCAAACTGTAACAAGGTCCAATTATTAAAAAACTACAGGCCTTCACACTTTTAAAATGATTTTTTATGCATTTTTACAAAACAACTAGCTCTACAACACCGTTTGAGCCCAAATTGATCTGCGGACCCTTTCTCTACATCTTTCTTCAGCTCTAGCTTGAACAATCAATATTAATTACACTCAGTGAGCACTTTATTAGGAAGACCAGTACACTAGCAAACAAACAACATCCAGTGAGCAACAGTTCTCCAGGCAAAAAAGCGTTGTTAATGAGAGAGGTCAGAGGAGAATGGCCAGACTGGTCAAAGCTGACAGGAATGTGACAGTAACACAAATAACCACACATTACGACAGTGGTATGCAGAAGAACATCTCTGACCACAGAACGCATCAAACTTCAAAGTGGATATGCTACAGCAGCAGAAGTAAGTCTAACAAGTACCTCATAAAAATGAGCAAATGTATATTTTAGATATTTTTTCCCTTCTTAAACATAAGGGGTCCACTATCTAGCAATATTCTTATAATCCAAATAGGAAATTCCATAAATCAAAAATAATGCAAGAATTCACATCAGGACACCAAAAGGGTAGAAAATTGGCAGTACACCAGCATGAAAATCAATCAGTTAGATTCACTGACAGACAGACACAGATTCAGACAGTTCATCTGTAAACGGGCTTCTTATTGAAAATCATTTAGCACAGAATTTAAAGTGCTGACTTAATCTGCATTCAAACAATGAACCATTCACAACTTTTGAAAAAATGTTTTTGACACTGGCACACATTAGTTACATGTCATTCATATAAATAAGATTTTCAAATTAAATGGTCAGGATTCAAGGATTCGAACACAATTGAATTGGCATAGTACTTCAACATCAAGGTTTGTGTTTATTTGCTTCTGAAAATGTATGTCTGATAGTCTCATTTTCATTTTAACTGGAAGAACAAAGTATGCACATCAGTCAAGAAACATTCCGTCTAAATGCTTTGTAATGTATTGTAATCATCACTGCATGTACCACTGATCACAAGGGCTGAGCCAGCAAGAAAAGTCATCAGTACGACCTGCTCACAGAAGTTAAATATTTATTTCAAAAGAAGAAAGCTAATGGGGTAGACCCCGCTATCTGAAATACACACACAGAAGAGAATCATGTTGGCAACTGGAATTTAGATGTTGGCCTATTAATAATATCATTAATCACACAGGCTTACTGGTCAGAGTAGCGTATTTTTGTAAAGAATTATGACACACTGACTTTACTGTAAGTGAACGTGCCACCCTGTGTTCCATTCTAGCATCTCCGGAATCTACTATAATACAGGAAACTTTCAGGAATTTCCTGAGAAAGATTTATCCTCAATATTCCCAAAATTATGCAATCCTAAATGGAAATAAGCCCACTGAATGCAACAGCAAGGCCCTCTATACCCTACCTGGAAGCCAAAAATGCAATATGCAACGGCACGTTTTGACATAAACACAGAGGGGAATTGTGATTCAAAGTTGTCGCAAGAGCACCTTTCTCCAAAAATAGTTCAGAAGGGGCGGTGGCACAATACAGCACCGTCCAATCACAGATTGAGAAGTGCTAACCTTGAAGGGATCAAACCTTGGCTGCCAAGAACCATCAGCATTTTCATCATCAGTTCACCACAACAGCGCAACAGACGGACAGTCACAAATGTCTTACCATTTACATTTAGGAATTTAGCAGGCGCCCTCACCCAAAATGTACATTCTCTTACATCAATTTATACTGGATGTGTATACAGTGTATAGCTGGATCCGATTCCCTCTCTCTATAGTATATTGGTTATTATTTCTAGCAATAATAATAATAATAATAATAATAATAATAATAATAATAACTATGATGTACTCCAGCACATTGGGTTTGAAATGAAGCAATGAATAACGGCGTTATAATTCAGATTGTCACCCTTCATTTGAGGGTATTTACGTCTTTATCAGGTCATCCTTTTCTATACAGTCCCTCCATTTTAGGGGACCAAAAGTAATTCGACAGGTCTCTCATCCGTTTCTGATTCGTCTGGTGTATTCAGTCGCTTACTTTGTGCGAGTAGAAGAAAGTTTCAGCATCTAGTTCTGATTGTTGGCTTTTGGTTACATGGGGACCAGAGTTGTGACAGTGAAAGTCAAGGAAGCCATGATGAGGACAAAGAATAGGCTTACCAAAAAACTATTTGGGACATCATTAAAAACAAATGTTTAGCTGCACCTTGTAAAATATAATCCGAAACATGCATAAAAGCAAATGCAATAAAGTGAAACTGGCATTTACCTGTTATAACATGGCATGCGGCATTAACTAACGTTACCTGTGTATGTCTGCATTGGCATAACGTTAGCGTATATAAAAGCAATATTTAGCTAGCTACTAATGAGCTTGTTTTGTACAATTAAATTACCTTCGTTCTAGAGCTAGCTGCTAGCTCATTGTCCGCCCGCTAGCTTGGTGCCTGATGAAACATCGACTGGTTCTGATCAAGAATTAATATTCACAAATATTTAGAAATGAACCAAGTTGGATCGCCAGCCACTGTCTTTGAAATACTCAACCGCAGCCAATGGGGTTGTTAGCTAAGCTAGCTAATATGTAATAATTGAATTATTAGCTAACTGGCTAGCCGATTACCTTTTTGGGCATGGTGTCAGTTTCTGTACGTCAGTGTAAAATAACAGCATAATAATAACGGCCAAAAATGCAGATAACACTACGGACCATTGGCTACAATAACCACGGATCCGCCAATATTACTAGCGCGCAAGAGAATTGAAGAGAACAGCTGACTCCTTACCTCTCTTTTCTGCTTCATTCACACCCAGCCTTGATAGTGCTAGCTGGTTAGCTAACACTGCTAGTCACTCCCCTCTGCCAGACTTCGGGTAGCTAGCAAGCTACCTAGTTGATACCAGTTTCCAAAGATAAAACGGCACTGTGAGAAATATTATTTTAAGGAAACATAACAATTTGCCATTTAATGTTTTTACGGTTAAGCATAGGATTTATATACCGCTGTCATAACAAGCCGGTAAACTGCAGTTGCATTCAGTAGCGGTATTTAACTCCTCGGTTGTTGCTATGAAAAACAGCACAGCCCATCACGTATTGTGCGTACGTACGCCTGTGAAAACGTCACTGCGTAGAGGCCGGCAAAGCAGAGGCACAGCGAACTTTCTGCCCTCATTAGCTGATTCAGAATCAGCTTTACCAAATCTAATCTATATCCCCAACCACTGTACGTTTCTGTTCAATTCTGATTCAGAGTCAGCTTTTGGTTGTATGCTATCTTAAGGACCGCACCGAGACAGCACCTATCTCCGAAAGGACAGCAGTATAAAAATAGTCCTGGCCATTTAAATAACCCCAGACGCGCGCTTACAAGTCCAAATTAATTTGGCAGCCTCGTTGTTTGTCTGACTACCAATGGGACATGGTAATTTTAGTTTGTAGGTTTCCAACTTACATACCTGAGGCTAAAGTAGGCTATAACCCACAGCCTACATTATCATCACTGTGTGTCAGTGATTTTCATTGGGTGGGGGGCAATTCCTTGATGCCTAAAGTTGGTAATATGAATACAGTCAACGGTACAATAGGTAAGATGTTTGCGTTTTTATTCACAAGTTTATATACTCAGCGATCACTTTACTAGGTAGGTTATTAGGTTTATTAGGTTATTAGGATCATTCAATTTTACTAATGAATACCTAATAAATTGTTCACTGAGTAAATTAATACATTTCCTTTTTGATACATTTCATCATGTATATCAATTACCTTATATCTCTGCATTAGCTATTTTCTGTCTCTGGACTAGCTGGTATCAGGGACCGACACTACAACCAAAGATTGCAGTGGCACACAAGAAGTGATATGGTTTGCATATTCAGCACAGCACTAATACGGAATAAGGAAGTGGATTACAGGACTGCTTTCCTATGAGCATTACATCTTACATGCAGGAATTGCAGGCTCTATCAGTCCAGGAGACTACTTTAGATTCCTCCCAGAGTGGGCAGGGGTAGTGCTTTGTCGTATCCCATCTTTCCTTCTCAAGATACTCAAGATAGACTCCAATTTACAACACGGTGTGTCTTATAGAGTTTCCCCATGCATATGGAATATATAACATGGTGGAGAGATAGTCTTGATAACAAAAGAGAATGTATTTGTTATGGTTTAACCATGGTTCTCAAAGGGTCGGTCAAATGTTCAGTGAGCTTTTAGTGGATATGGATGGATAGTCTGAGTTGTGGACTCTTTCATTTCACAATACCTTCCTTTGTGACCTTTGTGAAGAATTTTAAGTGTCTCCTTCCTCAGTGAAACCCTTTGTTTCAAGCCGATTATCTGGGAATTACAGACAAATTTTTCTCTCAGGTCAGAAACGGTCAAGCTACACAGGCATTTTTTTGTTTGTTTGTTTGTTTGTTTGATTGTTTTAGATGTTGAGCTGTGTTAAAGTATGACAGTATGTCTGCTCTTCAGTAATATACTGCCGTCTAACCTCTGAATTAACTTATGCATCTACTTGCCGATGCGTTTGTCTTAAGCAACATGGTACAGACTCTGGCACAGCTCACTGCTATAGCATAACCACGTCAGCGCTTGGCAGCCACTCATGGAGTATCAGATGCTACTTGGCCTGCAGGTGAGGCTCAAAGTCATGTCAGTCAGAAGAGCTCTTCAGCTGCAGTGATCCCTGCATGTGTGCCGCAGGCACACCACTGCCATTAGTGGGACGACCTACAATGAGATCATTGTGGAGGAAAAACTGTAGAAGAATTGTGAAATAATTATTTCACAATTCTTCTACAGTTTTTCCCACAAGTTATCTCACAATTCTTCTACAGTTTTTCAGTAAGATATAATGCTTATAGGAAAGCAGTCCTGTAATCCACTTCCTTATTCCCTATTAGTGCTGTGCTGAATATGCAAACCATATCACTTCTTGTGTGCCACTGCAATCTTTGGTTGTAGTGTCGGTCCATGATACCAGCTAGTCCAGAGACAGAAAATAGCTAATGCAGAGATATAAGGTAATTGATATACATGATGAAATGTATCAAAAAGGAAATGTATTAATTTACTCAGTGAACACTTTATTAGGTATTCATTAGTAAAATTGAATGATCCTAATAACCTAATAAACCTAATAACCTACCTAGCAAAATTATATGCATCTACTTGCCAATGTGTTTGTTACATTATTACATTATTGGCATTTGGCAGACGCTCTTATCCAGAGCGACGTACAACAAAGTGCATACCCATAACCAGGGATAAGTGTGCTGAAAGACCCTAGAGGGAAGTACAATTTCAATTGCTACCTGCACAACAAAGATAAGGACCAGGGCCTATCTTTTTTTTTTCTTTTTTTTTTTAAACAACAAATAAACAAACAAACAACAAAGCAAGAGTAACCAAACTTAACTATCCAAATACTGCTTACCTAGCCAACTAAAAATACCTTGAGCAATACAATTGTCTTGAGCAAAACCCTATAAAGGGGGTTAAAGGGTGTTCTTTGATTACACAGGATATATATTGCACATTTAATTATATTTAGAAAAACAAAGTGTTTCTACTCCCGGGTAAAATATATGAGAAAATATTTTTAAAGTTTCCATAAATAACCACTAAGTGTGTCTTGTCTAACACATACTGTACAACTACAGTACATACAATGTAACTCCAGCTGCCCAGGGTGTTATATAGGAATCCAACAACATACTGCAAAGTAACTATGACATTGCAATAATAATAATCTTTGCTTTTGCAAATGAGTTTGGTAACCAGCTTGAGAAAATAACCATGGTGAGAAATTACAGTGTACCACAAAGAAAACTTCCAGTAAATGTAAAGAATTCTCTGTTGATTTTACCTGTAACTGAGTAAGATTCTTTCTAAAAAATATATTTTATTCACTGTATTAATTCACACATGCCTCTGTACCTCATATTATTGGACCATTAATCGATAGGGTATGAATCTCATATTCATTATTTAGTAGATGTTACAGTACAAAGTACAAAGATCAGGGATCAACCTGCAGTCATTTCCCAGATGAGGGTGGGTCACCTAAATTCTAATTATTAAATTTCTGGCAGAAACAGAGAGTTTCCATATCCACGTGGGAGGATTGAACTTTTCATAGATGATCATTGCTATTACACTACTTCTTTGTCTGACATTATTTATGTATTTATTTGTATCATTTATTTATCTATTCATCTATCTTGACTTTTCCTTGAGCATATTAGACAGAGGAGAAATGTTCATTTCCCTGTTATGATCACTAGAGGTCATTCTTCAGCTGCTTACAGTGCCCTTTTGGCTCAATGACCCTGTGTATGATAGGCATGATTATATCTGTGTTACAGATCGAGGATAACATCATCATTACAGGTTACAGATTCTTACAAGACAAATGCCACAGAAAACCTCAGTGTTGAAGTACTGATTATATCTGTCTTACAGATTGAGGATAACATCTCCATGTTACAGATTATCACAAGACAAATACCACAGAAATCCTCAGTGTCTAAATACTGATTATATCTGTATTACAGATCGAGGATAACATCTCCAGATTACAGATTCTTACAAAATAAATACCACAGAAAACCTCAGTGTCCAAATACTGATTATATCTGTGTTACAGATCGAGAATAACATCTCCATGTTACAGATTATCAAATGCCACAGAGAACCTCAGTGTCTAGTCTGAGGAAGGCACAGGGCTATGTACTCTGTTGTGTTTCTGGGGTAGAGTGGAGGTTGTGCACCTGTATTAATATTACCAATAATGACAACAGTAATATAAGAGGTTATTGATCAGCTAATTGTTCAGTTGTTTGATAACTGCTGTGTTGCATGATGTTAAGACCCCTGTAATATACTGCACAGTACGTAAATGTAACTACTTTGCAACATGTCGCCCACTCAAGTGTTTCCACACAGGATAAATGTGAGCGCTCCCATCATAAAACACATGGAAGGCGGATTATGGTAAATGTTCCTGCTTTTAAAATGTACTGTGTTACATTTAAGCCACAATGCAAAGACATAACTGGAATGGCTCTTTAACTGAAATTCAGAAGATGTGAAAAGAGTAATGATAATGCTTTAACCCTATCCATCTGGTCACCATACTGCAGATATTGCGGCAGAATCTGTTGGTTCTCTGCCTGCTCCATGTGGTTCGACCTTCCTCTGAACTTCAACCCAGCAAAAACTCAGCAGTGTGTCATCCGGGGAAAATAAATAGGCAAACATCTGCCAGTTTGCCGTTTAACCAAAGGCAGTCACCTCAAGGCAACTGGCGAGTTCCTGGCATGAACGTAAGGAGGACGGCCACACATCATCACATAAGAAATCAGCGGAGATATGCACAGACTCTGGCACAGCTCACTGCTATAGCATAACCGCGTCAGCGCTTGGCAGCCACTCATGGAGTATCAGATGCTACGTGGCCTGTAGGTGAGGCTCATAGTCATGTCAGTCAGAAGTGCTCTTCATCTGCAGTGATCCCTGCATGTGTGCCGCAGGCACACCACTGCCATTAGTGGGACGACCTAGATAATTGTGGAGGAAAAACTGTAGAAAAATTGGGTAATAATGATAAAATGATAATTGTACTTGTATGTAATTAAGTACAATTATCATTTTACCATTAGGCTTATCATGGCCCAATTATTTGATTAGCCTTTGCTCCGTTTTACGACAGCAAGTAGTCAATTTAAAATAAAACTCAACCTGTTGTTGTACTACTATTTGGTCACCTGTCATTTTAAGTCTATGCAATATATAGCATATACTGCATAAATATTTTAAAACAATTACCTATCTACACTCAAGTAACTCAGGGAGTTCTTGTGAAGCAGTACTTTGGTACAATACTAACATAAAAAACACAATTTCAGGCACATTAGCCCCATGATTTAACTAATTTCACAAACATTGTATTAAAATACGATGCGCATTACATGTGGATTGTTCATATCTCACAGACATTTACATTTTGGTGTATTATAAATTAATTTAAAACAAAATATCTGCTATTTTGGTTTCCACCACAGGGGTTATGGGCATTCAGAATCAGTAAGGCAAAAAAGTACATTAATACTTAAGTTTTGCGCAACAATAATCAAATCTGTCAATGTATATATGCTGTACCTTATATACTGGGAGACTCACAAAGCAAACTTATACATTTCGCAAATTCTTTAAGGACCCTAATTCGTTTTCACATAAGTGTATTGTGTAATTAATTTGGTCTCCACACAAAGGTCAAGTGAGGAGCCAGGAACTAAGGGTCAAGAGGGCAACCTTGCAGCAACCACACAAACAACCTAAACATAACTGATGACATCAGATTTTACGAATTTCAATTCCTGGATGACAATTCAACGCTAATCCCACTTCCATGCCGGATTTCTAAAACAAGGCGTTCAGGCTGGCAACTAGACATCAACACCGGATTGAGGAAATTGACGAGGGCAAACCATGTGCAAAACAAACTTGTTTAAAACTGAAAACCATGTAACCCGGTGTACTAATTCAGACCATCCAACTTGACGTCGTCTGCTCCTCCGTGTAACAGCTTCTATACGAACAATTAAACTGTGCCTGAGATTAAACACCCACTTTATCATGCATATTTATCTTTTCACCGTATTTTCTGTGTTGGTGCTGCGAGAGGTGGAAGGCTGGGGGACGAGTGCCAAGTATGCGGTGAATTGCCCAGAGCGCTGTAATGTGGATTTGTGCGGAACTCAAAGATGCAGACGGACGGTTCTGGATGACTGCGGTTGCTGTCAGGTCTGTGCCGCGGGCAGAGGAGAGCATTGTTACCGCACTGTCTCTGGAATGCACGGCGTGAAGTGTGGACCAGGACTGTTCTGCGAGTTCTACAAAGATGAGGACGACTACGGAGACGAGTACGGCATTTGCAAAGGTAGGCGACAATTCACCGTGGGTCACCTGCAGTGCGCAAATGGTTGGTCAATGATAATTCTTATGTTCAATTATCTTCAATGATTGTTCATATTGTTCTTTTACGAACAATATGAATAGTATGAAACATGCATCCAAATTAACTACATATATAAATTAAACATTATTATTTTATCGTATGTGACTGTGCAATATTCGATATGAGCTGCAAACCTGAAAGTATGCGTTTGTCACCTGCACGTTTACACAGACTCTTACATCCTCAACGATTTTATTGACCCCGGATACGTGTCAAAACGAGGTAGACTATAGCCTACTTGTTTAATATTTATATTAGCCCACATAACATTAGTGTTCCCGATAAGTTACATTTCTTAACCTTCTTAATGTAAACCATTTTTAATGGTTCGTTTGTCCCTTTGATCCACTCCATACGACAATTCTGTCGCAGAAACTGGCAGGCAAATTATAGCTCCAGGCGATTCATTAATTTATTTATTAACATTTAAACGTGCGTCTTTTCTTTAATATTGACACGCCTTGACGTACAAACGTCAAACGTAAAGGTACAAACGTAATAACTGAATTCGGTTTGTATTTTACTATTACAATTATACCATGGATGTTATTGTTCTTGCATGCTCTGTGTTCCCTAAATTTCTGGCAAATTTAATTTGACTAAAATTGTCAAAATGTCAAAATAGAAAGAAAAGGTTACAATTTCTGTTTGATGTGAACAGTTCCGTGTAGGCCGATATATCCCATGCAACTTTCATGCAAGTATATACAAAATGCAACTGTTTCAAAATGACTAGGATGAAAAACTTGCATCACACACATTTACAAGCTGATATCCACTTTTGGATTGATATGCCTCATGACTCAATGTACTGTTAACTTATTGAGGGTTTTCTAAATATGAAAATAAGAATTAATGTTTGAATGTACTGACAGCTCTGTGCTTACCGCAGATAAGCAGTAAAACACAGTTTTTCCATCTATTCATCATCTTTTACGGTATCATTTTGCAATTACACCTGTTCCTCCAGCATGCAAATGGCCACATATTTTTTTTATAGGAATCTAGAGGAATCTTTTTGGACACAAATGCGAACTGTTTCAAGATGACTATGATGAAAAAAAAAGCAATCAAACATGTTGGAACTGCATCATGATCACGCCGGGATAGCAAGCGACTATCTTGTGCCGGCACTGGCTGACGTCGGGCCAGAACTGAGTGCTTCCTGGTCGTTTCCTACTTGGAGAAATTGCGTAAATGTCTTTCCCTGACTCTTCCGTTTCACAGACTGCACGTTCGGAACATATGGCGTTGAATGCCGCAAAACCTGCAGCTGCAAGGCTGGTGGCATCTGCGACAGGATAACTGGGGCCTGTCTCTCCTTCAAATTCCTCACAAAGATGGCGTCTGCCCAGGCCAGCGGCCAGAAGGCTCAGCCCTTGGCAGGTAAGTAAAGTGAGGCTGGTTTAAAATGTTAAAAAGTTATGAAGCTCATCTCTGAGCACCATAGGGAACGTAAGTCTCAACTAGAAATAAAATTGAAATGAAATAAATTGTATTTTTGAAAATATTTTCACTGCACCATGACACTTATTGTTAATTAAAATGGAATTAAAATGCTTGAATTTTCTGATCGGTCTCGGAAGCATGTAGCCCCAGTACACAGCTGGTGGGGGGGGGGGGGGGGCAGTGGATAGCCTAATGTACAAGGGGCTTGACTGGCACCTGGAAGGTTGTTGGGTCAAGCCCCAATTGTAGCCAAAGTTCTGTGCTCTTGAGCAAGGCCCTTAATCCCGCATTACTAAAGGAGGGATTGGCCCCGGTTTAGACTAATCAACTGTAAGTCACTTTGGATATGTAATGTGTGACAAACTTGAAAGACGGTCATACCGGATGAAATTGGTCGACACGATGCACCTTTTTGATTTCAGGGAATGAAGGATCTGGGGACATCAGCACCAGTGTGAACGGAGATCTGCTCAAGGAGAAATCCTCCACTCCAAAGTGGCTCAACCCACGCTGACACGCATCGCACAGACCTAGGTTATTCAGTGTAAATGTAGCAAAATGTAGTAAATTAAATGATTTAAAAGATATATTTTATTATGTTAAAACAATGCAAATAATTATATTGAGAGTTTTATACAATATTACAGAATGTTGGTTTGTGTTGTATTTCTGTTTTTCACCAAAGCTGATCCCTCCCCTGTAATTAAGCATTGTGTATACTAGCAGTTTCATTTTAATCTATTGACTGAATAATGAATCTTTGAACTGAATTGGTGGCCTTATAATTTTGGTTTCAGTAATGTTTCAAAACCTTTAGAATTCTGTGTGAAATTTTGTACAACCTGAAACTAAACCTAAATCTAACACTAATGTGGGTTGTTCTTCTTTTCAAATGACAAAAGTGACCAAATGCTGCTTATGGTCTTTTAAGAATGATCTACACTGCACATATTGTGCAATTCACAAAAGCATCAAGCATAGAACTGAAATTTGCCTTGACTTCATCCGATTCAGAGGTTATGTCTCTTTGACCAGCATTTCCTTACCCTTTTTCCTTCCACACCACACTGCAAACTTACAAAAGCTGCACTGATATCGAGCATATTTATGTTGATGTTAGCAGTATGCTGGACCTAAATGTTCTTTTGGGCTTTTAATGAAACTATACACATTTTATTGCCATTCATTTTGGTTTTGGTGAGTGGGATTCGGTAATTTGTTCATTTTCTTTAATTCAGTCAAACTTTAAATCTTTTAAGAAGAGGATTTTTCACACGGCATGCCTGATAAGGGTTGGAAATGCTGTCTTGCATCATAATGTTTCACTGTTGCATGTACGTTGATACATAGCTGTTAATCATAAATGTATTTCTTTAGGTCTGTGATCTAGTGCATTATTTCCCCATGGTATATGAAGAGGGTCAGACCGACTTGGCATTCCTGTGTTATCAAAAGCATTAGACTGATTTTAGCATTGCAGATGGTCTCTCATTCTCTTAGTTATTATGGACTACAGCAGCTCTGCATATTAGACAAGTTCTCTACTCCCTAATGTGTACGGTCTTGGGAGAAATCAGAAATCTTCTCAGAACTGGAACAGCTGTTCACGTTTTTTTGTGCTGATTTTGCTGCTGTGAAATGCAGGACTAGTTTTTTTTTTTTTATTATCATTGTCGAATTTTGCATGCAGATAACTAGCTTTTTATTAGTATTATTGTATAACTGTTCCATTATGGACATGATGGTTATTTAAGCTAGAATCAAAGTAAAATCGATCACGCTTTAAATGTGATATGTTATGTAACTAGACTTCTAAATACAAGACCAGACCCTCAACCCCACCTCCTCTAAGCCCCCTCATAATGCTCAATAATTTCCAATCAAGCAGCATATGGCATAAGGAAACAGGTGGGAATGTTTTTTGTAATTAAGTCCTGACATAAAATAGCACATTATCATGGTGGTTGCACTATAGTGGTCATTGGCCAATTCAAAGGATTTGGCAATTAACTACTGCTGCCACTTTTCACACTCTTAAATATAATATACATAACATCCCATATACATGTACCTTAATAGAGTCGATCTAGTAAATAACATTGTGGGGTTAAAAATAGTTGTTATCACCTTCACCTCGGTGCCTTCTCCATACACGCCTGTTTTTCCGCATGCAGCTTGTTTATTTCCTGTGCTTCCTGACACCTGTGAAAATATTCACACTTCCTGTTGTTGTTGTGTCTGCACAGGACAGGATTTTTAAAAGCTGGAATTTGTCAAGTGACACACGTCATCGTAGGACCGTCGCGGTAGCTAGACACTGCACATTTCCGCTTTACTTTATCACAATGCTTTCCTGATGCACAGTTAAATAACTTAGCACAAACAAGCTTCATGGGGTGGTATTATACAATGTCAGTTGGGGAATGTATATCACATGGTTCCACTTCAAAGAAAACATTGTATGCGAAAAGTGCCACAATAATAATGAAAGCTATGGGTAAAACACACTGTTCCTGTCGCACGGTGCAGAACACTGCTTGGACATTTATAACAAGAAAGAAACTGAATGGCGTCTTTCAGATGGAGATTTTATTGTTAGGCCTTCCATTATGAAACGTCCGCAAAAGGTGGTGAAAGAAAAGGCCTGAGCCATACCTTCCTGTTAAGGGACTGGAACTTATTTTTAGCAAACTATTCTTGTTATTATATTTTGGACTTTGCTCCGCTTCCTCAATGTCTTCCTTTTCAGCCTATTTACTGCTGTTATTTTATAATCTCTACCAAGTTTATCTCAGCTGAAACTGAGTGGGTGAACAGACTGGAGCAGACCCATATGACGAAATCTAGCCCATCTGCATGCATTAGTTAGACAGAGGATTTTAAATAATTTGATCAAAATTTGATTTTTATAATACAACAAAAGTGATGCGTATTAAAATAAACAATAACATCATAACAGGTGTTCTATCCATCTGGACACATAAAAGATGAAATGATGGTGATATTTTTCTTAATATGATTATAATTTCATTATTGCATTTTGTCATAGTTACATAATGGGCCCTTGAAGAAAACATCTCGGAGGCATATGTACAAAAAATACCAGAGTCTTTAGCAAAAGTGTATTTCAGTGTAAACATTCAATCAAGATAAATAACAAGATAAATAACAATATATGTGGATAACAAGATGAACAATGTTCCTTCAAATATCATACCCATTCAACTAATGGCATCTTCTGGGACAGTCTGCTTTAATCTAATTTGACTAAATCCAACTAAAATGAATAAAAAAGATTCCCTTTTTGTGCTATGCAGGCAGGTAAGGCATCGTCTTGTAACTCTCTGAGGGAACAGAACACAGTAATACCTTTGGACTGGAACACTATGGAGGAGCAAGTTTGAAATACTCCCCAGGCCAGCAGCTGATCCACGTTCTGAGTTTTCATCTGGAGACGGACACAGTGCCTTATATGCACAAACAGGTCCCATCATCGACCACATGATGAGCATGTATGTTTCTGTGTCCATCAGCAGTCTTACCACACACAAATGTTCATTAAAGTACTGGAAATTCCCATGGAGACAGAAACAATAAGTATTGTACATGCCTACTGCATGATATCCAAGAGCTCATCTTTCTTTAACCTCCTAAGACCCGCACTCTTTTTTGGTATGCATTTTTAATTTCTCTTTGCTATTTGGGCTTATTGGGACCTGAAAAACTAAGCATCATCTTTTGACATGATGTAGTTTTTCAGAAAAATGATGTCCACATATGTGGACTCTCGGTCTTAAGAATGAAGTATTATGGTTGTACAGCCCAAAATGTGGAGTCCACGCATGTGTACGCCAGGTCTTAGGAGGTTATCGTTAACATTGTAATATTATGAGATTTATACTCTATTAGTAATTATACTTTTACATTCAGAAAAAACAGACTCTTTTTGACAATCAAATATTTTGCCTATACTATATGCCTATAGTAGTAGTTACATTAATTTAGCTTTGGGAGCACTTGTAAAAGTAATCACCTTAAGACTTTCTGAGGGATCAGTTCTAATGAATTAATTCATATCTCAAAACGAATTGAGCTAAAATGTACTGGGTTCCTCTTAAAACAGGGTTCCCGTAACAGCACCGTGCAAGGACAAGGTCTTTTGTGCAGATCAACATTGTGAAGGCAACTTCCCCAGCAGGCGTCTCAAGAGCACAAAACCGAAGTCCATCACCGCGTGCGGACAGCCGTGACCCGGCCGACCAAAGGCACGACCTTGCGTGTCCGTACACGGCTCCACAACAAGCCTCCGGACGGTCAGGTGTGATAAGACGGATCTGCAGGGGTGGCGTTAATGGGGTCCGGGCTCCATGTTCCTTCCATTCCCTAGAGAACAGGGAGGCTGGGAGTTTATGACCAAACAAAAGCCAGCAGAACAACAGGAAAGCATTGGTGAGAAATACTCTTTATCTCGCTGGCCGAGCACGTCAGCACCGCCCTGCAGAAACAAAGGTGCAGCGATGGCATAGTAAATAAGCCTGATTTACTGCACAGGCCCTCTGAGATACTTACAGTAGGCCCGCTTCAACAGGTTGTTTATTAGCATGGTCAAAGTGATCGTGAATGGCAAGAGGTGGCGACCTTCTAGGAAATGAAGTGATGTCTGGGTTCGTTGCTAAAACAACAATGAATCGGATATCTAATTTGAGGATTAAAAAAAGGAAACTGATTAGGCCTGGGATTTTATGGCACCCCTTAAGTTGGCACTTGTTTTCCCATCATTCCTGAAAATCCTTGAACAGAAGCCGGCTTTCTTGCACGCAGGCTGTCCTGTAACATGGACCAGCCCGGCCCCAGATAAACTACCATTTGCACACAGGATGTTTCACGCTATGTCTGGGGGTTTGTGCCCTGAGCACGTCACCAAATTCTTGTGTAATTTTCATGGTAACAGCCAAACAGTGTGCTAATGAACTTGTTATGCTAGAACATGGACCTGGATTACCTCACAAACTCCTGACCCCACAGACTAAATGAATTCAGAGTCAGCGGGCCGCATGCAAGAACATTTTCATATTCTTATTCATGATTTATAAATATATAAATCATGCAAGTGTGCCGCGTCAGATCCAACAAACGCATTTAACTCCAGACAACTGTCCTAAATGAAGATTATAATACAATACATACAGAATGGTACTGTAGGTGGGTCCTGTCAAATAGATGGCCACTAAAATACGTTTCTGAAAACATTTCAGGCGAGAAATAAGAAGTGCAATTGCTGAATCTTGATTCATATTTGATCTGCAATGCCGAGTTTGAATGACTGATCCGAGTTCTGTTTCTGACGTGGACTGCAAGGCTCTTGTTTACACAGAGCACAAAGCACAAAGCATGAAGCACGAGGCCCAAATAGGGTAACCAGCTAACTTTGTGCTAAGTCAGGAGTTTCTGCTATTATGAAAAGCACTCTCTTATAATCGGACCATGGTGACTTATGCTGCATGTACCTGTTTGGGTTATGTTCCCTTATAAAGAAACCATCCCCTGATCAATCAGCTCACTGGAAAAAATGGCATGTGTCATATGTGAGATTCCTGTTCATGCGAGCGTAAATTATCCTGTAATCATTTTAATTAAAATGCTAATCGTAAGTTGCATTCCGCGTTAATTTGATGCATCAAAAATCATTACAGTTCAAATTCAAAAGGCTCAGTTTGCATTTAAAAAAAATAGTTAATGCAGACCTACACACTTTATCTGACAACTTGAAAATTGATCAGTTTTGACCGTTCCTGAATAAGCAACCTTACTCACTTAACTTGAATATACACTCACTGAGCACTTTATTAGGTATTTATTAGACTTCTTTTCTTCTGCTGCTGTAGCCTATCCACTTAGAGTAGAGGTTTGACGCGTTGTGTGTTCAGAGATGCTCATCTGCACACCACTGTTGTAATGTGTCTATTTGCATTACTGTCACCTTCCTGTCAGCTTTGACCAGTTTGGCCCTTCTTCCCGGACCTCTCTCGCTAAAAACGCATTTCTGCTCACAGAACTGCTGCAGGCTGGATGTTTTTTTTCCCACCATTCTCTGCAAACCCTAGAAACCTGTAAATCCCAGGAGATCAGTAGTTTCTGAAATACTCAAACAACCCTCTCTGGCATCAATAATCATGGTCAAAGTCACTAAGATCACATTTCTTCCCCATTCTGACATTTGGTCTGAAAAACAGCTGAACCTCTTGACCATGTCTGTATGCTTTTATGCATTAATTTGCTGCCACATGATTGGCTGATTAAATATTTGCATTAACAAGCTGGTGTATAGGTCAACCTAATAAAGTGCTCACTCATCTGTAATAAAAATACATCAGACGGTCATATAAAATGCAGGTGTTGGATTTCACTCAAAAACACAAAAGCGAGTTTATACCTGTTGCATTGTAATTCTGCTATCGGTGATTGCCATGTTTAGGATCTGTTGACCTGGTTGTCTTGGAGCCATTAGTGAGTTATTTTAGTTCTTCGCTGATAATGGGATTTTTTTCCTCGATTTCGGTTTGCAGCAGAGCAAACGTCCACTGGGTTGATTGGAGGGTGATTTGATTCAGCTGCAGCTCTGGGTGTGGGGAACTGGCTCTTAATTGGTCATTGAGAGCAGGCCGGTGCATTCCCCTCTTGGCCAATCAGGGTGGGACTACACTCTTTCTTTTGACTTAAGAGAGGCAGTAACCTGCACGCCCGATTGATTTTCTGATCCTATCTTCTCATAGTTAGACCTCATGATAGGAGAACCATTAGAGCTAGAAGTGTTGATCCTTTAGGACAGGGGTGTCAAACTGAATCCCCAGGGGGTTGCAGTGTTTGCGGGTTTTTGTGGTTTCCTTTCAATCAGCTGCCAATAAAGGCCAATTAAGGCCTTGAGAACAAGGCGTGTGGATACTTTAACCAATCAATGACCCAGAACACCCCAAAAACCAGCAGACACTACGGCCCTCCAGGACTGGAGTTTGACACCTGTGCTTTAGGGCCTTGTTTGAGAATGCTTTGCTCAAGTTGCTGTCCAGTTTGAAGCATATTTTGCGTTGGCTGTTTTGCCTGTGTCAGGTTATGAGGGCCTATCGTTGCAAAGCCTGTTGGCTATGCCACATGATTGCCTTGCCCTGCAGGTTTTAGTCTTTCAGTATCAGTAACCAGGACGATCAATGGGGCTGCCTGTAGCGTAGTGGTTAAGGTACATGACTGGGACACGCAAGGTCTGTGGTTTGATCCCCGGTTTTGCCACGATAACATCCACACAGCCATTGGACCCTTGAGCAAGGCCCTTAACCTTGCATTGCTCCAGGGGAGGATTGTCTCCTGCTTCGTCTAATCAACTGTACATCGCTCTGGATAAGAGCGTCTGCCAAATGCCATTAATGTAATTCATGAGAAAAGAGGAATTTTTCAGTTTCCTGTCATTAAAGAGGCCAAATGCTTCCATTTTACTGAAGAGGCATTTGTTCGGTATCCAAATTCCTTTCTGCCTCCTTGTTTTTGTGGTTGAAATGTTGTCTACATTATGTGTCAATTTATAGCGGGGAAAAGCTTACCCAAAACTGACGTGCTATATCTCAAGGTCAAAAGACACTTTTCTTCTATACTCAGTAAAAAAATATATCATTTTGAACATTCATAAATTTACCTCATTTTAGTTAGAAAGTACAAGTTATCCCATTCTACCTCAATGTTGTCTCATACATTTTCTTGTTAAAACGGTCCTGGACAATGGTCTTGATATGCAATATATTTTTTATTTTGTCAAGTTTATTTATTTATTTTAAAGACCCTTTTGCAGCCTTTCATTGTGAGGTACTTCTTGTCAGTTTCCTGTATTACACAATGCTATTTCAAATATTAACAGTCACAACCCAAACCTCATGGTTTCATATATCCACAATATTATCTGTAAAAATATTACCGTAATTTAAAAGAAACATGCCTGTTAGACAGTGATAACCAAGCTGTACAATGCAGTGTTCAAGTGTATTTCCCTCACAGTAACATCATACTGTGTGGGTCTTCCTGGACCTGTGTGTTTGATGCCCCCTAGAGGAGAGCTTTTGTACCTGTTTTGGCTGTGAAAATGTAATGCTAAAAGGGAGAGGTAAAATCAGCGGAGACCTTTACATCTGGAAAACATTTATCCTAAAACATACATGGCAATATGCAAACAGGTCTGTAAGCATCTGTACATTTTAAAATCTGTTCAGGATTTATTTAATTCTCTTTCAGCCATTCTGTTGGATTGAACTGGGCCTTAATAATCAACTGTCACACACAACTTCTCATACCAAAATATGTGTCAGAAAGTACTAGCTAAGTGTGGGATGGTTATGAAATCGAGATCCAATGATCCCATCACAATAATTGTTCTGTGGAGAGTGACATTAACAAGGAAGTAACAGCCCAGATGACATTACAATACTGAATACTGGGAATGTTTTTAAAGCATCCCCCTCTTTTCTCCCCAGTTTCATACACTATTTGGAGCCATACATTATGTAAATATTGCCCTTTCATTTCTTGAATAGTTAAAAAAAATTTAATAATAATTAAATAACAAATTAAATGAAGTAAATGAATGTTCTCAACTTATCATATGGGAAAGTGACAAGTTAAATTCCCCTTTTGGGTAAATGATATTGGAGACTGTGATGCCGCGGCTTACTGGCGCGTCCTCACGCGTCCTTATTGTGGCCGCAGTGAATTCTTATATGCGCTTTTTATAAATTATGGACTTGCTTTCATAAAATGCATATGTTCCCTTCGCGTTTATTCATTTGTATTGTGATATGTGTTCTGTGTTGAGTTTGCGTGAGTATAAACGTATGGGTGCATACATGCATTTAGAACTCGCCAAACATTTCATACGCATTAGTTTCATTCATGAAGTTATTCACGCGCTTCTGCAAATACGGTTGTGCTCGGATAACATATCCATGTTAACCCAAAAGATGTGTGTCTTTGGACAATGTCTGTGAGCATAAGTTATTTATTTAATATACCGTGCTTGGTATAGGCATAGCTTCTTACCGCCATATCGGCTGGCTCTCTTCCTGGTGCTTCTAGGGAAGCGCGCTCCCGTCCGACGGCGATATGGTTGGGTAAGATCGCGATCTGCGCATTTGTGTTATCATAAAATCAATTATGTCTTGTGTAACACATACGGTAAGTTTAATGGCATGTGTCCATGTAGTGTTTTAAACATAAAGGCCTGGTGTAGTGTTTGAGTAATAGGTACCCTTTTTAAATGTTTAATACGTATTTGTGTTGTGATCAGTAAACACCCCTGTGTTTATGGAATGTCATGGTGTGTGCCAATTTGGGGTGGTCATGCCTTCCTGTTAAAAAGGGAGGCATTGCATTTGTGGGGAGATCGCTATGAGGAATGAACCAATGCCTAGGTTCTCCTTATCCCTCAGTTGTGTGAGGTATGGTATCATTATTATCATTATTATCATTATTATCATTATTATCATTATTATCATTATTATCATTAAAGACTGACTTTATTCAAGTACTTTGGTTTGGCTGATGTAACCATTTCTTGTCTATTATTTTCCTTTATTTCCTTTTTTATCATTTTTCTGCATTTTCTTGCATTTTGGATGCCTCAACACCTGGTGGTGGAAAAATAAATACCAAGAAAACGTCACATCTGCCTCACAGCTATCTTTTGTGCCAACCTAAAAGACCCTCAACACCCTACTATATAACAGAGACACTATCAGCCGTTCTCTCTGTTTTGACACCCTTTTCTTCAGCAGAAAGGGCAATTGTCTAAATTGTTTTATTCCCAGTAGGCAAACAGCTCGACTTGATCTTTTCTTAACCAAGACAGCTCACATTTCACGCCTTTTCTATCGGTGTCACCACCCTCACTTAAAAAGGGTTCAAAACACTGTGGTGTCGGTGGCCCTCACGTAAGAGAATCCAATAAAAGTGGACTGAATGCCAGCTGGGAAGGGTTGTAGATAGAAAGCATAGAAATGTGATCAAAGACCTGAAAGTCGGTAGGGCAGAGAACTCATTTGTCTCAGCTAGATTGATGGCCCATCATGTTAAACACAGAACCCAAGGGTTCAAGTCAACAGCACTGCGTCCAACCAGAAAATAATGAACTGGCTCGTGTGCAGTCTGGATCACATCAAATTGCTGGGCAATTAACATGGTCAAGAATAGGGGGTTAGAAGCAATCCTACTGGTTGCATTGGATTCTGAGGAGTAAATATATTCTGATTTAATTAGAAATAAATTTGAGTTCAGTTACATTAATTTGCTTGATGCGTATGATTAATCTGCTACTGTGTGTCATGTTACAGTGCAGCAAGCTCCCACGTTGTCAATCTTCCTGCTGGGACCTCAGGGAACACAGTCTTCATTTAGAAAGGGCAGAGGAAGAGAACTGAGATCGGTTCTAGAGGAGAGGCTAATTGAGTTTCCTGTAGTCGGAAAAAGGTTTACCCGCACAAAGTTTGCTTTCGTGCGTTTCCAGACCTGGGTTCAAACAGTATTGTTTTGGATGAAAATACTCGCCTGCGCTCCATTGAGCTGGCCGGGTGCATTTGGGCCTGCATGGAGGAGCAGATTGGAAGGGTTTATACATTTGGGATCATTTAATACCCTGGGCATAGGGCAATAGCTTAGTCAAATGCAGAAATGCTAATTTCATCACAGGTCTGTGCATTACACATCTACAATTCATATTATTATAGCCAAAATCTTTTTTTCATTTTTCATTTTCAACCAGCAGTCACGAAAAGATGGCTGCCATGCTGAAATTAGAATGTCTGAAAATGACTTCTGTTTTCCAAATTACACTTCAGGCAACTGCAGTGTAATGTACGATACCATGAAGCAGCTCATTGGCAAAGAACAACTCAATGCATGCCTGAACTACAGACTGAAAAAAATAATGTTGAAATCCAATATGCCTCCCCTACTGTACAGACTACATACAGTTTTAATCACATTTTTATTGCAAGTTACACAGTGGTCAGGAACACATGCCTCCAATATAGCAGCTCAGGACTCTTAGAATTGATCATTAGCCAGGACTCAGTTGCAGTGACGTGTGATTTCCATATTCAATTCTTGTTAAGTGAGCTCAGTCTAACTGTTAGAACGGCTGGCTGCATGATTAGAATGGATGATGTGATGTGGAAGCAGTGGAAGACAGACTTGCTGATGATGTATTGTGGGAAGTGTCACTAGGAATATATAACAACAATAACAAGGCATCTGGGCATGAAGCATCCTGATTGTGCTCTGGGTAAATGTCTGCAAACTAGCCATGTCTAGTTTACATTTAGCTTCTGTTGACGTATGTGGTCAATATGAGTCTTCTGCACACACGTAATTTTAAGGTTAAAGGTACAATAGGTCATTTCTGACTTGAAATGGTCAAGAGAGGAATTGCAGCAACAAACACCGTCAAACCACAACAGTTTATCCCTCCTCCTTCTCTGTGAACATGCCCATTGGCTGTGGTATATAGAACTAATTTTCAACCAATGAGCTTGAATTATTGTACAGCTACACAGTATTTTGGTACAGAGTGTCAGTCTGTCAACTTTTTAAAATTTTAACCCGAATTTAAGGACTATAAACACAGGCAGAGTTAACATGTCAGTGAGCCTTTTTCAATGATAGGAAGGGATTTACAAGGGGTTTTGGAACAATGTTTTAACACAAAAATCCTACCTATTGTACCTTTAATAATACAATTTGTTGCATTTTGCTAATTGTACATTCCCGGTAATGTAAAACAAATGTATGTCAATCTCTTTGTTCCAGACCATACAACTGTGATATATTTTTTTAGACTTTGAGTTATACTAGATTTTTTTATCAAAGGTGAGACATGGGATTCTGTGAGAGAGGACTGCTCCCAGTGACTGAAAATAGAACACAGTGTTTGAAATGTAACTGTCACCAGAGACCTGCAGTGCTGTTGAGGCTCCATGGATCTGAACATTACATAGCCAGAAGAAAAGTTCCATATTTGACTTTTGTAGCAATCATCGACAAACCAGAGTAGCTGGAGCAGAAATGGTGTAAAATGCACCTTTTAAACCTCATAACCGTAGCATTAAAATGCTGTTGAAATGGCCTCACAAGAAAACTGGTTTCTTCATGATGGAAATTTCTGAAACGCGCATTTGTTTCTCATGAGGATTTACATTTGAATGAATTAGTACAGCATTATGGAACCCATCAACTTGCTTGATTGATCCTAAGTTGTGAGCTGTGTATTGAGATTGTGTTGAATTGTACCATTGGTCCTGCTTTTGTTTTCCTCTTGTTTTGTCAGACATAATTAAATCATTGATTTCCAGTCCGTCTTTGTGAGCTTTTATTCCGGGTTAGGTGTTAAAACTGGTGATTTCTCAAGGGAACCTGTAATTGTTCTTCATGCCACTGGAGGGCACTATAATTCAAGAAATTTGACTGTGGATTAAAAATAAAATAAAAACATTTGTGAGAACATATTGCAGGATCTGTCTCAGTAAATTGCATCAGTATGACCTGTCCTCCTTACACAATGTTAATTCCTATCAAGAATAACTTGAGAACTTACTGCTTGGTGATAGTTTAATGGCGGGATAGCCTTACAGAAGCCCTGGATCCTATGAGACACTGTTGTCCTGTAGTACATTCTTTACTGCCATTTAACAAAGACCTACGGATGGTTATAGAGTTTCACTTTGTAATTCTGCCAACATCTCTACCGTCATTATGTAAGTATAATGCAGCAACCAGGCTCAGCAAATGTGTTTTGGCAATGAATTCTACTGTACCTCCAAGGAGGAAAGCCCATGTCATTTAAAGGCCTGCGTGGATATGTCATTTCATACTGACTCTTCCATTGCCTCTTCAGCTGCTGGCAGAAGTACTCTAGTCCATCCCAGGGCTGCAGAATTCATGTTTTAGCACTTTGGGGACACAACAACATTATTCTTAAGGGCCACCAAAACCTGACTGCTGGCTCTGGTGGCTTGGTCCTCTTACCGTGCCAGAGCCCTACGGTATAATAAAAGCAGAGACTGTGTGGGGGGGAAAAAACAATTTGGGGCTTGTCACCAGTGCAGCCTAATAAAAATATATTTGGCACTGGCTCAGAACAATGTACAATCATCTTGAGAGTAGTTTGAATTAAAACCCTTTGGAGCACTGGGCATTTATTTGTCAACAGGTTCAGGGAAAAAACTGTGAGAGGCCTTCCTATTTTAGTGCTGCTTGTCTGATAGGTAAAGTTGTTTGCTATTTCAAACTCATTGTGGGTGCAGTGAGTGAGCTGCCTCACATCAAGGAGGTCCTGGGTTCGAATCCCGGTTAGCCGGGGCCTCTCTGTGTGGAGTTTGCATGTTCTCCCCGTGTTTGCGTGGGTTTCCTCCGGGTACTCCGGTTTCCTCCCACAGTCCAAAGACATGCAGGTTCGGCTGATTGGAGAGTCTAAATTGCCAGTGGGTATGAGTATTTTCACTAGTTGAGTTGGGAGGTGGTGGTGGTGGTGGGCCCCATTTTCCACAATATAAACTCAGTGAGCACTTTATTAGGTATTTATTAGCCTTTTTTTTTGTCTACTGCTATATTCTTTCCCTTTCTGACGTTTGGTCTGAAAAACAGCTGAACCTCTTGACCGTTTCTGCATGCTTGTGTATTTAGTTGCTGCCATATGATTGGCTGATTAAATGTTTGCATTAACAAGCTGGTGTACAGGTCTACCTAATAAAGTGCTCACTGAGTGTATCTCAAATTATTCACGTCAGGAAGTAGTATGTCCGCACCTGATACTGATAAACTAGACGCCTTAAGCAACCCCTAAAATGAAATGCCTCTTCAAAGCGACTGCACAAGTCTGCATCCATAACTCTCCCCTGCTTGCATAGGCACACCGCATGACGGCGAGGTCACGCCGGTGAAAGTCTGAGAGGCGAACAGCCGTCGACAGACTGAATATCGAGGAACGACATCACAGCGGCAAATCGTTTTTTTAAACCCAGAACGCAATAGTTTTCTCAGGCCCTGCGGCGCAGCGCCAGCCGACTTAACGGCAACGGCACAGCGAGCTCCGCCGGACACAGGAAGTCCCATCATGCACTCTGCTCACTGGGGAGACGTTACCCCGGAGAGAGGCACACATCTGCATGGGGAACATTAGCTCTGTGTGTGTCAGAGGGCACCCAGTGACACATGTCCTGAGCGGAAGTGAACTTTGCTTATGGAGCGGCCGTAGGTGTTGACCCTCGTATTTCATGATCTGTTTGGAGTAGCATTTGCAAACACAAGCGTTGGTTTATGAGGAAAGTTTTTAACACAACATTTGATTCTTGAAAGAAGTGGGGTTTTTTTTTTTGCTGTGAGCCATCTTCGTCCAATGTTAAGCGTAGCTTATGGTAGGAAAGGTATGAATGCCTATCGCAGATTCACAAACATGCCTAGTTTATCAATTACATGCATGATTATCCATTACAGCCAGAATGAATTTATCCAGATATCCCCCCTGTGGTCTTCTCACGTTTACAGCAAGATGGAGAGTCCCACATCATTCCTGATTCCTTCTCCAGCACATGGATTCATGGCTAGCAGAGACACGTCACATTTTAACATCACTGTGAGTCTGAGGAGGTGCTCTCTAAGTGCGTATGTACAAGGCAGGTACATACACAATGCCCGGGGCTCTCCCTCTGCTTCTTTTGCAGTTAGAAATCAGTCACAACTCTCCCCATGGTGATCCTGCTTTAAGTTTCACACACAAGACCGAATCCCTTGAGGAATTTGCACAGGAGCACCCTGTTCATCTTGTTCTTTCTAGTTAATGCAGACTTTTTTTAACACACATAGCTGGACAAGGCCTGACTGATATCAATCTGGGGAAATTTCTGAGTTGGGAGGTGAGTTTAATTTCGGAAAGGAAATTTAATCACTGAGCTGAAAGGAATGATGCCGATTAATATAAAACCCTTGATGAGATTGTAAAAGTTAACAACCTATGAGCTCAGGTTTACTGTTGGTCACATCGCTAATGAACTACCTGAGGATAATTACACTTGAGCCTTTGCATAATGTGGTACAGTTAAGGACTTAAATTGTCAGCTTCCAGTTCTTCCTACTTGAGTATGTTATTTGGCCAGAAGATGGCTTCATGAAATTCACACAGTCTGTAGAAAGTGCAAGTCTGAACATTTTCATGTTGATTTTTTGTAACTTCCCTTTCAGCATTGCACTTTATTTTTAGAGAGCAGAGGCATCGTCACATTGACCTTGGATGGCTTGTTATATTCCCAGAGACTATGCTAGTCTCTGTCTTCAGGAGTCAATTGAAGTTATACTCTTGAGATACACAGGGTTTCAGGTTGTCTGCTATATTCTTATGAGATTAGGAGGTGGATGTCATTGGTGGATGGAGTCGTTTTGCAATGCAAGCCAACGGTAGACTAATGATTTGAAACGGAGGTGTGGGTCAAAGGTCTTGAAAATTTGTTGCGGGAGTCAGTCGACTCCGTAGAGACTGAGACATTTTTGCAAGGGGGGGAAAAGAATAACAGGCGTCGGACAGCGCTGCTGCTCCAGTGCTTCCCCTTCACCATATGACCTCTCGCGTCGTCTCTGGGGAATCCAAACCTGCCACCGGCTGAGCCCTGAAAGCGCTCTGCTGCCACGTGCACTCTCTGCTGCGCAGCCTCATCTGTGTCCTGCTGCAGGAACCTGAGATGGAAACCTTTACTTTACCGAAGCCCGTGGGGTAATTTGTCCTCTGCATTTGACCCATCCTAGTTACTTAACAGCAGCGGGCAGCCACAGTGCAGTGCCTGGGGACCAAATCCGGTTTCGAGGACAGTGCCTTGGTCAAGGGCAATGACAGGAGCACACCTAACCTGACATGCATGTTTTTGGCTCTCGGGGGGGAAACCAGAGTACCTGGAGTAAACCCACGCGAGCACGGGGCTAATGTGCAAACTCCAAAGCTGAGAGGATCTGGACAGCTGGGATTCAGGCCCAGAACCTCCTTCTTGCGAGGTAACAGCGCTAAGCGCTACTTTAATATTCCACCCGTGTACAAGACAGCACTCTGTGGAAGTTAGGTTTCCCCCCTGTGGCAATATCCCACCAGGAGCTGACCTTAGAAACATTCACAAATGCTACAAAGAATGAATCACACTTGGTGGAAATGTAAATAAATACTCCCCTTTATGTGCGTAGAAGTGTTGAGGGCATTGTGGGGCAAGGTCTTCGGGCGAAGCTAAGAGGCGGTGGCCATAGACTGAATTCGTCAACACGGACAAGAGAGTCTGTTACTTTCACCTTCCTCAGATACAAGGCCAGTCTTGGAGATGCAGTACAGTACCTGTGATTGAATATCTTCAGCCTGACAAAATCCAACCGGCCCAAACAATCGCTCGATACCCACTGCTTTCCAAACAGGAATGTGCCACACATGCTACAGTACCACGAAGAGGTCATGCAAGTGAGCTTCTGGACAGAGGATCCATCTGTATGTTACTAGTACAGGTCAGGAAAGGTGAACACAAACTTTATTTTACCTGAATTATTGCTGTCTGCCATGGTAATGGTGTGTGGCAGGATTGCTGCTTCTGAATGTGGAACACCCACTTATGACTCCTCTGTCAGCAGCCAGTAGCCTAGTGGCTAAGATACATGACTGGGACCATGTCGGTGGTTTAAGCCCCGGTGTAGCCAAGATAAGATCAGTGTCCCCACATTGCTCCAGGGGGAATTGTACCCTGCTTAGTCTAATCAGCTAAGTCCCTCTGGATAAAATCGTCAGTGAAATAACTGTAATGCTGAAATCTGTGAGAACTAACTGTGGTTTGACATGCAAAGCAGCACAAAAGGATTTCCGGCTATGATCCTCTAGACAATTAATGTTCTGTTGCTACAGCATCCTTGCTAGTCCTTTTGCATTATCAATATGAGCTGAACTGGATTCCGGGAAGAGCTGATATTGATATTGAGGATTATAATACTACAGTATAGGCCTAATTTCCCTCTCTGCATCTTAACTCCCTCTTAACTGTAATACTGATCAAGCTACAGGATATAAAAAAACAGGACAGGTCTTTCTGCTCATCTAGGTTCAACAGAAGATCATCTGGGTCCAGCCATGGTCAAAAACCTCCCAAGGGTCTTTGCTTCAAGTACTAGCCCTGTTAAGATGTATATATCAGGAAGTCTAAAACACTGATGAATTAAATTCCAAAGCACATGAGGGAAATGTTGTTTAAAGTGCTGTTCCACTGTTGCATTCTTTTATAGACCCATCCAAGGGAGGGGGTAAGCCTTCCTGTTGCCGTTTTTGCTTATAAGGTCACTTCCTCTATCGTTTTCCGATGCTTATTGTTGGACGATGAGTCTCCATGTGATCTCTCTCACCTCCTGACATTAAAATTCCCCATCGCTTGGCTCCAGAACTGTGTGAAATGAAGAACTTGAGCCCCCACATTCCAGGGGGATGATGGCTGGATTGTCTTCCAGAGGATTCCCCGATTAAAAAGTTCCCAGTGCACTCATATGGGAACTGTTAGGACTTAGGTTTGGACTTCTGACAACTTGGCCTACACTCCACCGGAGATGGTTGGTCGAGCAAAAGTTCTATGCTGCTGTTTAGGGCCACAGCCGTCCGTGGGCGACACAATTTAAGATTTACATGTTTTTTTTTTTTTTTGGAAGGACCAAATGGCCTTGTCAGTGCTATTGTTCTCAGTACATGATGATTTCCCAGTCAGCAATGGCTGACAACCACCATTTTGCATTTTCTTTTGGGGGTTTGTGACACCTGTCCCGCGGATCCCCTGCTTAGTGTTTCAGTTGATGCCCAAATCCTGAATAAACACCTTGGTGTGTGGACGCTGTTGTCACAGCAGCAAGAGGAGGTTCTGCAATGGCAGCTGTTCTGGATGCCTGGCCCGTGTGCCCGCCGGTCAGCTTGAGAAAGCACTCCTGTGAGACACATTCCTCACGTTCATGGCTACATTTACAAGAACTGTACGACAGAGCACACCAGGGTCGTTCACCCCCAGTGTTTAAAGCTAATGCAAGTACACAGTGAAACTACAGCCGGGGATGTGTTTATGAGAAAGAGGATGTACAATTTATAACCTTTCCTGTTTAGGCATTTTGTGATTACTACTCATTGGTAGAGTTAATCAATTGTTCATGTATTTATTAATAAATACTACATCAAGACAGCCAATGTGATGTTACATACCAGTATTACTCACAGATATGTAATTAGATTTTTTGCAAATAAACAGAAAACATGAGCAGAAAACAGCTAAGCAAAATCACCCCAGTTTCAGGACCTGTCCACTTTTCCCCTAATTTTTTTATCCCCACCACTACAGTACCAGTGGGTATATGGATAGATGGATAATTGCATTGCAGGGTGAAAGATTCAGGTTGGGAATTTAGCCAGCACACCAGGGAACTTTTTGTGAAGAGTATCATGGGATCTGTAATGACCACAGTGAGTCAGGACGTCGGTTTTATGTCTCATCCGAATGACAGCGTCTCCTTCCGCACAGCGTCCCCATCACCGCGCTGGGGCATTGGGGGTAATTCAGCCGGATGGAAGATTGCTCCCTACCGGCTCACCAACACCACTTGCAGCTGCAACCTAGCTTTCCCAGGAGATCTCCTATCCAAGTACTACCCCAAGCACACACCAAGCCCACACCTGCTTAGCTTCAGCCGTTCAGCAAGAGCAGGGCAATGCACAAAGAGGCCGGTTGATATGAGTGGCGTGTTGGGACCTTTTCTAACGGTCTAGGGGAATGGCCATTACACTGTGTCTTACAGCAGTCTTGCGTCAGTGTTTTCACAAAACCGATAGAAAAATATGTTTTGCCACCCATTCTCAAAGAACAATGTGTGTCGCATACACTGAATGTTTGTGAATCCTCACACCTAAAGGGAGGGTGGAAAACCAGCAATTGTCGATCCTCAAGGGTCACAATTTGATGAACCCTGTTCACAGTTTGCAGGGGTGAATACACAGTAGCATTTTTTGGAAAGGGCAAAATGGCTTATACTGCTGAAAAATTTCCGATTGAATGGAAGTTATTTGTGAAAGAATAAGACCTGCACACTTGATATAATTGCCCCAAAATTCTAGTTTAGCACAGAAAGCTAAAGGTGAAATGTAATTTGACAGGTAGTACATAAAACGTAATAATGAAATTAGAACAGATAAAGAACAAAACGTACACATAGCATGCCCACACAAACATGGAGACATTTCAATGGAGGTTATTTCTCTCATGTTTGCAATAGCAATTGTCTCTAGGTGACTGGACGTGATTCATACCTACTGGACATACTGGACAATGGGACAGCAGATACAGCTTGTTAGCCTTACAGAATGAGCACGGCAGTATACAGTTACCATCACAATCTACAGTGACTACAATAACTATCATTATGGAGAGTATAGTAATGATGCTGCACCATTTTGTTTTGTACATTTAAGCAGCATGCTTCTAAACAACAATACTGTAGTTGACACAATACTGTTTGCCTTCACCCGGTGAGTGCTATTGTTTCATGTATTCTGTTTATATGGTATATGGGATTTTATGGTATAGTAGCTAGACTGTTCTAAAGAAATATGTTCATTTACATCCTAAATTAGTACAAAACTAGACCAAAACATAACATGAGTAATTTAAAAAAAGAAGTAATTATAGACTGTACTGCATGGTTAAATGCAACTAATTTATGACATATGGTTTTATAATATCATCTTCATTTATTTAACCTTTATTTCACCAAGAAATAGTCCTGTGGTAAAATAAATGTGAAATAAATGAAATAAATAAGATTATCTATGTTTTGTTGATTTTGCTCACAAGCATAAAGTCCTTGGTTTAACCCAAATACACAACTTGCATGGGAAACTTGGCCAGTACAACAAGCTCAAACATTAGTGAAATGTCCTTTACAGTGTCACCCTGCCTTGGTGTTGTGCAGTGTCTCGTAGAAAATTTCAAGCAGGAGATTCTTGTCGTCTTCAACTGACTGACAGGCCTTATTGCTATCCTATTTAACTGCTCAGACAGATTGTCAATCAATCCATATTCGCTTTCATTTTTAACATCTCTAGAGAATAATTCAATTTAAAATCTCTGGAGGATCAGTAAACCTTTGTGTAAATCTTTGAATAAATGATTGCAAAGAGTCATCGGCTATTCAGTGGCTGAGTCTATGATTTCTTATCCAAATGATTAAAAATGACAGCCTCTACAATTCTAGCTTTGAATATAGGAAAAAGAATAACGATGAAATAGGGGAAAAGAACATCACCAGACCTAGTCGTCAAAACAAAGAGTAAATTCAGATGAAAAACAATGAATGACAAAAACGTTCATGCAAAACATTCATAAGCACCATTAATGATCAAATCAGATCACATGCGTGCATGTTTTGCCAATGAGGCTCAATAAATGTTTATTAAAATAAAGGCAAGGTTACAGGAGCTCGGGGATCAATTAAAGCTCAGAATCCCTGGCACCTCATGCATGCCTGCTGCAGTTAGACTCTGAATTCATTTATTTTGCGAACATCCGTCAAAAAAACCCCAACCAAAACCCATCTTAGCATTGCTATCACCAAAATTGTGTTTTCTTGTGTGTCATCCAGTAAATAATATATATATATATATATTTTTTAGGCCTTTTTCAGCTTTATTGGACAGTATAGTATAGAGAGACAGGAAGAATGGGAGCGAGAGAGAGGGGAAGACATGCGACAAATGTCGGACGGTCGGATTCGAACCGCCGACGTCGCGGCTCGCAATGAGCATGTGGTCAGTGTTCTACAGGCTGCGCCACCGAGACACCCCATCCAGTAAATAATATTGGCTTAAAATGTGGTTTTATCTAAACATTATTTCATACCCTGAATCTTTGTTAATATCTTTTTGGTGCATTCAATAATGCTCGTCTTATTCAATAATGTTGGTCCTATTCAAGGATGTTTTAATTTTTTTGTATCAGCTAAAGGCATTTTTACCACATGGAGCAGGGATCATCAAATATGTCCCTTGAATCCAAATCCAGCCCTGGTCTTCTTTTCTCAGGGGTAATTAACTGAACCATTAGTGGTCCTGATTGGCCAGACTGTCTTCACACCCATCTCCCTGGTAAAGGGAGGGTGGAAAAGCAGCAGGTCACGACCCTTGAGGGGTCATTCCTGGCATGGAGCATAGGAAGTGACTTTCATATTTGTATAGATTCCGCCATGAAGTCATTCTGAGACTGTGTGCACACTCGTAACTTACAAGTTCAACAGCAAGTCAACTTCATACAGCAGAAGGCAAGAACATAAACATCTGTTCATTTGAGTCACACTTGTACTATAACGGAAGGACTCTTCTGACCTTGACAAGAAAAACATGCGGTACAGTTTAGACTAGCTGCAGTGATTGACATCTGAGGTGGCAGTTGGCGAGCTGGCTATGTTATAGCAGAAAAACATATCCAAATTTGTGATGACATCTTGCTATAGTGGTATTTAAAAAGTAATCGTAACCTTAATATAGTGATATGTATATTCAGGTTAAATTTGAGAAAATGTGATATTTGCATCATGTAGCATTAACCATAGTTTTGCATTGTATGTCATTGTAATATATCATTGTATGCCCGGCTACAAACTAGCTAACATCCCATTTCATGTCTGAGCTTTCTTGATGTTAAATATTTTCATTTCATGTTGGCTTAAAAGTTCTGAGTACCTGAGTGTACCTGCTTTTATTGAGGTGTGTGCAATACTGTATACAGCAGTTAATCACATTCACTCCAGATTGTCACATAGCAGCTTTACAAAGATCTCGGGCCTGAATGGATTACTCTGTACCTTTCTGTTTACTGTACCAAATATGTAGAATAAAGTGTTTCCAACATGTACCGTGCTCTGTTTCAGTAAAGTAACTTAGCTCTCGCTCGTGACACTGTTGGCCTCATACAAACCTGAATAAAAGCACAGGTACACAAACTCATCGAGTACTGTGGCTGCCGCCATTATCCTTACTGGATATGTTTTATATTTTTTCCAATCTTTCTTTGCTGTGAGCTCTGAAAACACAATGACTACTGGGAACGGAAAGAGTGCTCCAATGCAGACTTCAATTTTCGGTCCTCCCAAGTACAACAAGAGAACTTCCTGCAAATTTGACGTGCACTTGCCAGTTTTGCACTTGAGTTTGGGACGCACTTGGCAACGTGACCATTAACTTCCGCGCTTCATTTACGGACCGACTAGTCCACAAGCCTTCCATTTGAGACAGGGCCAATGTACGTTGCATACAGCGATGTTTCATAAATTAATTCATTCATTCATTCATTATCCTAACCAGCTTATCCTGAACAGGGTCACAGGGGGGCTGGAGCCTATCCCAGCATACATTAGGCGAAAGGCAGGAATACACCCTGAACAGGTCGCCAGTCCATCGCAGGGCACACACACCATTCACTCACACACTCATACACTACACTACAGGCAATTTAGACTCTCCAATCAGCCTAACCTGCATGTCTTTGGACTGTGGGAGGAAACCGGAGCACCCGGAGGAAACCCACGCAAACACGGGGAGAACACGCAAACTCCGCACAGAGAGGCCCCGGCCGACGGGGATTCGAACCCCGGACCTCCGTGCTGTGAGGCGGCGGTGCTGCCCACTGCACCACCCGTGCCGCCTGTTTCATAAACGTAGAAGAAGACTGAGACCTCACCCATCCGATGGTGTGAGGATGAGGCTCCATCTCGAGGGCTGTGGCCGTCTGGATGTCTGCAGCTGCAACGCAGTGGGCGTCCGCAAGCCCTCCGTCTCACCCGGGCCGCGGAGAAGCCGCTCCATTAATTATCTTTCATTTTCCCAGCGTCTCTCCGCGGTTGGCTCGGGCCTGACGGCAGAGGAGGGGCCGTCCATATGGGGATGTGTCTAACGATCCTCAGCTTTGAGTAATTAGGCAAATATGCACTTTTCCCCCTCACCCCTAACCCGTTTTTTTCTAATCTAGTTGCATATTTGGAGATTTTTTAGCGTATCAAAAATCAGCCCAAAAACAACATGTGAATAGTTCAAATATGAAGTATGGATTCACAGGACATACATGAACACCATTCCATACGTGATACATGAACACCATTCCATCTTGATTTCACCTTAAATTAACCTGTAATATTGATCACATTTATTCTTAATTTTTGATTGAAGCATACCTGTTGGACGCAAGAATAAGCCTGAAAACAATCACTAGAAACATAACCTGTTGTAGCTCTCTTGTGCTTCTGAGACCACAGACCATTACTGTACTGTGTTTCATACAGTACAAATATATATCACCAAAGACCTGGTCTCCATCTGAGCTAGAAACATCCATCTGTTCTGAGCGTCTCATATGTACTTAGGAATACATTTCTTCACCATGGACGCTACTGAGTCACTACTAGATCTTTATTCTCTGAATAGTGTTGATTTAAAGGCTGCACATGTGGTGAGTATCCTTGTCTTTTTCTCTATTCATCCTAGTGTATGTGGACTAACATAATAGTGTGTCTCAATGGTCTCACCACACTGTTCACTGGCAAATTACAAAGGTATAAAATAATGACCTATCATTATATTTCTTTCGGGTGATAAAAGATTTATTTTCTCATTTTCCAAATTACGGATCAACATAGAGGCATTAGAAACCTTGGATGGATTGCAGCAAAATAGCTTATTACATTTTGTGATTAACAATATTTTTGACCCTAAATACTCCTAAAACCAGATTCATACAATGTTCAGAAAATGTATATCCAATCGCAAACGGGTTAGACATCCTGTTTATCCAACATTTGAAAATCTAATTTTAGATCAGAAAACAAATTTGATGTATTTCTGAATTATTATTATTATTATTATTATTATTATGCATATATGGAAACAATACAATAATTTTAAATTGGCACTCTTTTGATTAAATCATTTATGAAATGACTTCTGCCTTATGTTTTCGACCAATGAATATACTTCTGGAAAACAGGATGTGTTAAAGAAACTGGTGTGTATTCTGAAAACGGACAGACGGAGGTTTAAATTCACAACGATGGCCTCAATTTCACGGTCACTTTGTAAGTAGCGTCATCAACCGAGACTCCAAACTGGATTATCATCGATCAGCTGAGTCCCCGGAGCTTCAACAGTGGTATTGGGTGCAGAATCACTCACAGGCCCGAGAGCTGGTCTCGCAGGGGAGCAGGGGAGGGACGTGTCTCGCAGGGGAGCAGGGGAGGGACGTGGCTCGCAGGGGAGCAGGGGAGGGACGTGTCTCGCAGGGCAGCAGGGGAGGGACGTGTCTCGCAGGGGAGCAGGGGAGGGACGTGTCTCGCAGGGGAGCAGGGGAGGGACGTGTCTCGCAGGGGAGCAGGGGAGGGACGTGTCTCGCAGGGGAGCAGGGGAGGGACGTGTCTCGCAGGGGAGGGACGTGTCTCGCAGGGGAGCAGGGGAGGGACGCGTCTCGCAGGGGAGCAGGGGAGGGACATGTCTCGCAGGGGAGCAGGGGAGGGACGTGTCTCGCAGGGGAGCAGGGGAGGGACGTGTCTCGCAGGGGAGCAGGGGAGGGACGTGTCTCACAGGGGAGCAGGGGAGGGACGTGTCTCGCAGGGGAGCAGGGGAGGGACGTGTCTCGCAGGGGAGCAGGGGAGGGACGTGTCTCACAGGGGAGCAGGAGAGGGACGTGTCTCACAGGGGAGGGACGTGTCTCACAGGGGAGCAGGGGAGGGACGTGTCTCACAGGGGAGCAGGAGAGGGACGTGTCTCGCAGGGGAGCAGGGGAGGGACGTGTCTCACAGGGGAGCAGGAGAGGGACGTGTCTCACAGGGGAGCAGGGGAGGGACGTGTCTCACAGGACCCTGGTTCTGCGTTTAGTCAGGGGTCACCAATGGGGTTCCCCGAGTCCCCTGCTAAGACCCGTCAGAGAATGTACAATGGATTCCCTACACGAGATAAATTCAGGGTTCCACTCTCTGGCGTTTACAACTTCTGCCTTGATAGCGCTCACAGACAAACACTATTTCGTGTGATCATGAGAAAAAGATGCAGTGGACTTACTTCAAGTGTCAATGTTCAGAAATTCCAGATGATTCTTTGGAAGACTAAGGATCTTTGTGGGGACCAAGAAACTGGAGCATAAAAAACCAACAGTATATTGAGCTAAGGGGGGCTATGGGAGGATTTGGCTTTGTAAGCATACACACTCAGTGAGCAAAGCAAATGTTCATTTCAAGGGAAAGCTTTGGAGAAATGCATTTAAATTTATGTTTTACCCAACTGTCATTTATGGCCATTTTAATTTATATGCTTTTTTCCATCTCTGAATGAAATTGCACTGCTGAAACCTATGTTATTGAATTGCTCTCCCTTTTATGTAATCAATAGGAGACTCACAAAGGAGGTTTCTTTTTATAGAATGAGACTTTTGAGAGTTTTTCAATATTTCTGTCTGTCTGACAGATACTTTGAGTGCCAGTACTTTTCCCTAATGAGAGATGTCATTACGTATGCTGACAGAGTTGTCAACCAAGATGAATGAAGAAAAGGCTTTCCCCTACCATCATGGGAGCAGGGTCATAAGGATATCTAAACTTCCAGGCTTCTTTTATCAAATTCACTTCACTAAAAACTTTCTTTTCTTTTTAAATGATGATCCGATATGATGACACTTGCGCTGTCTTGCCGATCAGATTTCGGTCAGATGCGTTTTTAATTTGGCCGTTAGTTATTAATAATTCGTATGCTTCTTTAATCATTGATTCTGTCTTTTTTTTTAGACTTTTAAAATATTAACACATTCCATAAAAAAGTTTCATTGTTATGCTGACTCTTTGCTGTAGTGAATTTAGGACAGAGTTTTATTGACAGGCGGACTGCTCTGTGCTTTAAAGAGCGTTTGGCAAAGTGTGCCCATCCCTGCTGTAATTCTGACTCTCAATCGGTCGCTTACACGCATCTCCATTACTTGAGTCGGTACAGAAAGCCTGTAATTTGTCGCACAGATCTCAACTCGGTCAATAAAATGCATTTTGTCCTCAGTTTGACAAACGGATTTAAGGAGGTTTGCCCGAACTTCAAGTCCGACTCCTCTTCATGGATTACTGCACATATTAGAAATCAATGTGGCAGTAAACAGCGAGGTGAGGCGTGGTCATTGTCATTGTCAGCCCGGCTCCTGCGCAGATATTCAGGGTTGCTGGGAAGCAGGGAGCCCTCTGGATGGAGAAGCCCTCGCCGTTTCAGGAATATATATCTCCAGTGCAGACAGTGTCAATGATTTGGCTGCTTTGGAATTCGGGGTGGCACGTAATAAATCTGAAAGTCCTGGCAGAGGGTTTGACGGCTTGTGTTGTCCGCTGGAACACGTTCCCGCTTGCGGTGAAAAAATATATATGGGCTTGGAAGCATGCTGCACATTATCTGCAACCAATACAGCATAAGAAATCATGTTTACACAAGCAGTGTACACCACGCGGGAGGCCAGGCAGCAGACACTGCAGTTCTGTGAAGCGAATTCTGAAGCAGCCACTGGTATGAACCAATGTGTTCAGTGGCTTTAACAGATAACCCATGCATTAAGTTGCAGGTTACTGCGGCTTACAGAGAATTTGGGTTCCCCCAAATGGAAATAATCACAATGACCACTGACACTCCCTCCTTAAAAGCATTCTGTAAATACACAGAATTGAGATACAACTTAGAGCCTCACAAGTCCAGCCACACAATAAACGCTGGGCTTGTGATGTGCTTGAATTTGTGGCTGCCACAGGCCTATATTTGTAATGTAGGCCTGCAAGGTAGCTCTCTTGCAAGCAACTCATAGCCTTAAATTACTCAAAGGTAAGTCTGACTGCAGGAGGCTGTTCTCTTAATCAAAAAATATTTTGTAATGGCCAGAATAGACAGGATTACATGTAAACTAGACTTCAGTGTCTTGCCCTCTTCAGTCAGTTATTTAGCCAGTGATAGATGCTATACTTTTGC